>NC_089801.1:63284439-63466939 GCF_029633855.1 Hoplias malabaricus | reverse complement strand
GAGATTAATGCCATCAGCTCACTCTTCAGCATTTACCACTGACTAACATAAAAATACAAATCAATTCACACTGTCACTCAGTGCATTCACAAACAGTAACAACAGTGCGTATTATAATATCCTAGAGGGGGGGGGTGGGGGGGGGGGGGGGGAGAGAGAGAGAAAGAAAGAGGAGGGAGAGAGGGAAAAAGAAAGAGAGAAACAAAAAAGTTAGAGAATGAGAGAGAGGAGAAGGAGGGGTAAAAGGGGGCGGGGTTTAATAGGGTAATGAAGTAGACAGAGGGGGTTTTGATTGACAGGTGGGGAGGTGAGGTCACTGAAAACTGTGTATAAAAGGTAATGTCAGAGTGGGTGACTTTGTAGAGTCGCTTGGAGAATCTTGCACTCACACTCTCACCAGAGAAACTCCTGAGGTAAAGTATCAGAGAGTGCATGTGTGTGTGTGCGTGTGTGTGTGTGAGATGCTATTGTTCTGACGTGGCTTGATTTCTTCTTTGAACCCAAATACAATGGAGCTGAGTTACACCTGACGATGCTATTAAACAGGTAAAATAATTAAATAGTAATAACATGTTAATAAATTACTTAAAATAAGTTATTACCTGTTTTTTTAACCCTTATTACTGCACCAGCCATCAGAGCTGTCTGCAAATTTTGTCTCCAGGAGCTTAGTGTGTGTGCGTGCGTGGTGTGTGTGTGTGCATGTGTGTGTGTGTGTTATACCTAAGTTTGCATGCTCCAGTGAAGTCCGGTGCGTACTCCTCTGGACCCTCAAGGTCGTTCACTTTCCTAGAAATCAGCTGCAGATCAGGTCACATGAAAATAGCCTGAAGCGCTCCTAAAGGTCTGTAGACCTTTTCCAGACATCGTCTCATGACTGTAGTGTGACTGTGAGACACAGTGCATTCACTGTACACAGCTTATATTACCCCTTGAAGGGGAGCTCCACCCAAATCTCCAAATCTCTGCAGTGGTCACTGGTCATTCCTTTTAAGTGCTTTGAAAAACAGACTCTTAGAAACTACTTAACTTTTTTTTTTTACATCAAAGTGATGCATGAAGTTAAATCTCCCTCATCCAGGTGTAAATCTTCTCAGTTCGAAAGTCATATCTGGATGTAGATGCTCCAACCTTTGATGTAAAACAATTAAGTAAATGACAGAGTCTTTTTTCCTGTGTGGTGAAGGGCTCTGTTCCAGAGCGACTCAGCAGACTCCGGTTTCTCTGCGGTGCTGATGATGGGAACCAGATGTCGGATTAACGGCAGGCGTTTTAACATCGTGTTTTATATGGAACGAATGTAAAGGAGAAATAGTGGCACATGTGGAAAATGTGGGCTTTCTCAGGGGACTCATTATTTCCTCTGCACGCCCTGCACGTACCTCTCCGCAGGTTAAAGGAGACATTTAAGACCACGGACGTCTGGTTCCATTCAGCACCATTCACTGAGAACCTTTCCAAACTTTCTGTTCATGGTTTTATTCGGATTATTTATTAAGTATTTAATCTTTATTTAATTGAGTCTTTTGACGGGTTTTTGTTGTGTTTATTAAACTGTTATTACACACTGGGATCTAGTTGATGCCCAGGTAAACATCAGCTGACTCACAGTGCATTAATATTAATGTAGCGTTGAAAGACAAGGCAGATCTCAAAGTGATATCCACACAAAAGTGTGTGTGTGTGTGTTTATCTATGTCGGCGCCACAGCTTGCAGATTTTGACCTGACCCGACCTGCATCTCCTTCCTGTGGAGTCATTTGTATCTGTGTACGTGTACATCCACACACAAACACACACACACACACACACACACACACACACTTATCCGTATCACATACAGTAAATATCTGGGGTAAACATAAAAGAGCACTGTACCATAGCTCTGTAGATTCTGTGGAGGAAGGGCACCGGAATTCCACCCGGACCCCTGCAGGAATCCCATACTGAGGTCAGGCAACTGTCGTAGGTCAGCGCTGCCCACTCCGCTTCACGTCCACGCCCCTCCTCAGGAGCACATTCCTTTGCTTTAGTAGGCGCTGATGGACAGGTGTCAACACACGGAGCTCCTGAGCTCAATGCCAGGCTTCGGCTGGAGCAGCGCGAGGCTCACAGCCCAACCATGCCTTCACTGGGGCGATGGAGCACCATCCCTCATCCCTTAACGTTCACGACCGGATAGAGTTGGTCACTGATCCAGAACCGATCACCTACCATCAGCCCGGCCGAGCGCCATCAAACTCTCACGGCAGTGTGCTTTTTAGGAGAATCTGGTTGGGGTTGATTGCTGTTGGTTTGTGTTAGTAACGTGTTCTCTCTCTCTCTCTCTTTCACTGTGTGTGTGTGTGTGTGCAGAAAATGTCTGACTTCGACCTGATTCTGAAGGTGTGGGGGAAAGTGGAGGCTGATTACACTGGATATGGATCAGCAGTCCTGGGAGGGTCAGTATACAAAATGTTGTAGCTAGAACATATTTCTACACGGCACTGGAACACATTACAGCACTGATACATATTTAAATATATATATAGTATAATATACTGTAGCTGTAACTGGTTTATATACGGCATATATCACATTTACTACACATGATATTACTAATCACACTCTATATTACAGTAGAGCACAGGCTTTATAATACTCTACCTCTCTCTTTCTTTCTCTCATTCTCTACCTGTCCCTCTGTCTCTCTCCCTCTCTCTCTCTCTGTCCTTCATTCTCTACCTGTCTCTCTCCATCTCTCCTCTCCCTCTCTCTCTCTCTCTCTCTCTCTCTCTATCTCTCTCTTTCTCTCTCCCTCACTCACTCATTCTCTACCCAACCCCCCAACCCCACCCACACACACACCCTCGTTGTAACAGGATGCTGATGCAGGTTTAGCTCATTGCTGGGACAATAGTTTCTTTCATTTTCCTTTTCTCTCTTGGTACTCTCTCTCTCTCTCTCTTTCTCTCTCTCTCTCTCTCGCTCTCTCTCCCGTGCTCTCTGAGGAGCTGTGACTGCTAGAAGGGCTTAGATGACAGTCTCGATAACAGGGCTTTTACGGCTGTAACTCACACTCTCTCTCTCTCTCTCCATTCAGCTCCCTGTATTCAGCTCAGAATAAAGACGGCCCTTTGTTCATTTACTGCCTCGTCTCTGATTTAACGTCGCAGCGATTTCATATCCTCGCAAATCCATCCTTCACATTTCATCTTCAACTCCGAGAGTGACGGATCAGTTCAGACGCTCTCGGGCCGATTAAAGCTGTTTTGACTAGGCGTACCCATATTTCTTCACTGTGAACTGTTGATGCATGAAATCTTATATATATATATATGTGTGTGTGTGTGTGTGTGTGTGTGCAGTCTCTTCCAGCAGCAGCCTGAGACAATGAAGTACTTCCCGAAGTTCTCTGGGATCCCAGCAAGTGAGGTGTGCTCCAACGCCGCCATTGCTGCCCACGGAGCCACTGTCCTGAGAAAGCTGGCAGAGCTGGTCAAGGCTAAGGGCAACCACGCAGGCATCCTCAAACCGCTGGCCACCACTCACGCCAACCAGCACAAGATCCCAATCAACAACTTCAAGGTACCCCTTTCTCTCTCTTTCTCTTTGTCATTTAGACTGAATCCACACGTACTGATCAGTAGAGTGTAGTTTGGGATATGTCCACTGGTGGCGCTGTTCCATTGGATCCACTCAGACTCTCTATCATTAACCAGAAGAAGAGCTGCAGAAACAGTACGGTTTACTGTTAGTGATAGATGTACACAAACAAAACACAGCTGTTTCTAATCTTTTGGAGCTTAGAGTGTGTCTTTCAGTTTTTGGTTGGTTTTAGTTGTTAGATTTGTTTTTTAAACCCGAGCTTGTTGTGGGACACACTATACAGAATGTACGGTATACACTGTGAGTTCAGACACTGCCACTAAACAGTGCACGATGCAGTGAATGGGACACAGCTACACAAAAAATACACAACTGTCACAGCGCCACCTACGGGACACCTACGGGACTGCTTCACGTGCTCTGGCTTAAATTCAGTGCAGTGCACAATGTAATCCTTTAGAGGTTCACACTGTAGGTAAAGATTTGACGTTAAAATTACAGCTTCGGTATCTCTGTGATGATTCACTGAGCTTTAAGAAGAAGAACAGAGCCTCTGTCATTACTACTCTGGGCTCAGCAGTGCAGAAACTGCACTATGGAAATTTTAGAGGAGGGTAGGGACCCCAAACCCCTCCCCTCCTTCAGTACAATTACACTCTGCAACTGTAGGAGGAGCCCAGGAGCAATAAATAAATAAAATAAAATAAATAATTAAAAACGAACCTAGTGTTGCTTTAGCCACTGATAAATAATTCTCTCTCTCTCTCTCTCTCTCTCTCTCTCTCTCTCTCTCTCTCTCTGCAGCTGATCAGCGAGGTCCTGGTGAAGGTTCTGCATGAGAAGGCTGGGCTCGATGCCAGCGGTCAGGAGGCACTGAGGAGAGTGCTGAACATCGTCATCGCCGACATCGACGGCTACTACAAGGAGCTGGGCTTCGCCGGTTAAACGACACCTCCGGCCCCCTCCAGGCCCCTTAAACCCACCGGGGCCGACGAGCGAGCATTTATATAGACAGTGGGAACACTCTATAATCTAAGTACTAACTTTATCACTGTTACTGTCCTTCGTCAGCGAGTGTCCCCGCTTAAGGTGGACTTGGCTGCGCTAGAGGTTTAACTGTGGATAAGCTATGCAGAATCTCCTTCCGCCTTAAAAAACGATCACAGCAGCAGTGACGATGCCGAAAGCTCACAGCAGTCAGGAGAGCCACTGTCCAGGCCTCAAGTGTGACCCGAGGTTTCATTTTCCCTCTTGTAATTTGTGTAAATGTGTTTTTTGTTTAATGAAGTCAAAGCACTGATCCTGTTAGGGTCTCAGGTTGGCCAAAATAACAGAAAAACACACTCTCACACAGTCGCACACAAACTCAGGCCACCTTCCCCAAGATTGAAAGGCTGAAATGAAGAGAATTGCCAGTGCCTTGCTCCACAGCAGCCTCCTGTAAAAACTGCTGTTCATCCTGATGACAATAAAAGATTTAAAAAGAAGAGAGATGTGGCGGTTTGTCTTTGAAGCTGAGTCCTGCTGATTCGCATGCAGCTCTGTCCATTTGATTAATTCATGGCCTTTAACCTGCTTTAGAGCGCTGATTGCTTTCTTTGATTGTCTCTGTCAAATAATCACAGATCTTTAATAAAAGGTTCTCTCTCCACTCAGACCTCCCGCCTCCCGTGTGTTCTTTATCAGCGCTCGTGATAAGACCGGATAAGAGAGTCATTTATTAACCTCTCACGGAGGAAAGCTGTAGTGATGCCGCGGAAGACAGGGGACTGTTACAGTAGCTTCCGAAGGGTTACGTATACACAAGAATAAAGAGGTTTTCATTGAAACACCATTGAAATAAAATGACATACACACGGGGCTTTCAGTGTGTTCGGGGTGAGGATGTAATCTCTTTATCCTGCTGGTTATTTCATAACATTTCTAGCAGTGTCACTTTCTGAGGGCTATATACAGAACCTCACCACGAAAACTAAACCCTTCTGAGCACGAGCAGTGTGTTGAGGAAACCTGGGCACAGTGCTGTGTGAGACTATGGATTTCAGGACTTCATTCCTCCACCCTTCAGCCCAGACTCAGCCCCGAGGGACTTTTACCTCAGAAATGTTCTGAAGTCACAGATAAATTATCGTTTTTTTCCTGTAAAAACACATTTTCTTTCAGAGAATTCAGTATTTAAATCAATCGTCTAAAAACCTTCTTAACTTTTAATGGACATTTTATTCAGAGTCATTTTGCAGCATTTCTATTGGTCCATTCATCATTAACCTCAAACACTGTGGAGGACAGCTGCAGTGTTCAAAAACGGAGATGCATGTTTTTCTTTGAACAGCGATGATACGTGTCTCTGTGTTTTACTTCGTACCTACACTGAGCCCACACTGTACCCAAACTGAACACCCCGTGTATATTAGTACGGATAAAAACAGGCAGAGGTAATGAGCTGTAGTAATGGCACACTTGACGGAAAGTCTGAGACTTTCAGTGCGTTAATCTGGCCTCACTGTCAGGATTCTGCCAGCTGCGTTCTGATTGGCTCTCTGCCTTCTTCATCACCTCATGTCAAAATAGCAGACTTCTGACCGGTCATTCTGTGTGTCAGTGTTTCATCTCCAGCAGCAGTATGGGGTTCTCGGACGTACCAGACTCTCCCTAAAGAGTCTCTCAATGCGAGATTTATTGCACAATAACAAGCTCCTTCTGTAAACCCAGTGTGTTAATGAATCACTTCTTCACTTTCCATAGTTTAGAAGAGAATTTAATTTAATTAAGTCAGTTTTGTCTTGATGAAATCGGTAAAGATTTAAGGAAAAACAAATCAATATTTATATATTAGGGAGAGAGAGAAACAACATATATATGTGTGTGTGTGCGTGTGTGTGTGTGTGTGTGTGTGTTTCAGATTTAATGTCCCTACTGAAAAAAAAGGTGGGGTTAAATCAAATATGTACAAATATTGACAAACCAATCCAAGACCAAATACTCTCTTGATCCAGTACACTGTCTGCCTGCTTATGAGAACATTTTAAAAGCTTCAAGGGATTACTCATTGTTACATAATACTTCATATACACCTGGTATATAGCCAGGTATTTACACGTGCTACTTTCATTAATAGTGGATCCATTTTTCCCAGTATTTTATGCTGAAGCATCTTTCCAAAATCAAGACTCATCCATGAATATACCAGCTTAATTCAATAGGTACTTTAACACATATAATGTTAATGTCCAAATGTTAAAGTCCAAAAGGTGCAGAGCAGTGAAGCCACTGTGAAAAGTGTTGGTGTCATTTCAATATTCATTCATTCATGAGTGAGTGAGTGAGTGAGTGAGTGAGTGAGTGAGCGTGTAAGTCTGCAGTTCCAGAAATGTCAGGACAGGGTGTTAATGAAAATAAAACAGAATGCCCTGATGTGTAAATAATTTAAACCCTGTATTTAATGACTCAGAAAACCACAGTCTGTGAACACTTCATTGCTGCAATCACAAATGCAAGTAAAGACAAAAAAAAACCCCTCAATAATGTGAATAAGGATCTAGCTATAAAGAGGATTCAGCAGTGACCTGAGGCCGTTAGACCCACCCAAGGTTGAGGCTCCTGCACTTACCCCCACTTAGCTATTCATAAATCTTTAGTGAGATCTTTGCAATACAGAAATGTTGGCATCTTCTCTGGCCCTGAGCTTGACAGAGGTCAAGAAAACTGTCCTATGGTCCCACAAATCAAAACTAAAAGTGTGTGGTGCATGCTCCAGGCTCAAGAGGAAAGTGACTATTCACACACAGGTCAAAAACAGCATCAATGGAGGTTTGAGGTGGCATTAGTGTACATGGCATGGGTGACTGTCACATCTATAAAAGTAATGTTAATGCTGAATGATATGTACAGGTTTTGGAGTAACATGCTGCCATCTAGACAATGTCTTTTTTAGTAAAAGCCTTGTTTAATTCAGTAAGACAAGGACAGTCCACATTCTGCATGGATTACAAACAGCTCCATAGTGAATCAGTTCATGTTCTACTCCAGTTCAATCCTGTCACCGACTGAAAATATTTGGTGCATTCTTAAATAAAAGGGCTATAATGGACACCCGAATTTCTGAGCAGCTGAAATCCTAAATCAAGCAAGAATCACAAAACATTTCAGTCTCCAAATTACAGCGACTGGTCTCCTCAGTTCCTACACGCCGTCGTTAAAAGATGAGGTGATGAAAAAAGTGGAACGCGAGCCAGTATCCAACAAACTAAAAATGGGCAAATACTTTTTTTTTTTAAAAACTTTGACCTCTCACAGTTTCAACATTTAAAAAATTGTATTTGTACAATTTTCAATTAAAAATAAGCTTTAAATGATTTCCACCTTGTTGCATTTTTAAAACATATTTTTTATGGTTTTAAAGCGTTCTGCACAGCCTCTTTTCTGTAAACTGGATTAGTAGCTGTATAGACTGCATGTAGGTTTTGTACAAGTGTGAATATAAGAAAGAATCATGTTCCTAAATCCTGTTTGCTGCTTTATTCTCTTGTGGAAAAACACCCTACTGCTTCTTTAATTACGTAATTACACAGGACACGTAGATTCTATTGAGAGCTGCACATTCTGAGAGATTAACGGTGTTGACCCATTTTTGCCTTTTATGATCACTGTGCTTTCACAGGCTGAGGAGGGCATTAATAATACGTGCGTGGACATGCGTTCCTGGAGGTTTACTAAGAAAATAAGAACCTTGACCTCTAAACAGTCCTGTTAAACAGAGTGATTTTTATCTTAGCGCTAATTGTTGAAGATCTTGTTGCGGGATTGATCTGGCTCCAGGACCGTTATAAATGTGAGCAGCACAATCACTAAAGACGTTCTGGGCTTTGACGGTATCTGCCGGGGAAAGGTGTTTAGAATTATGTTTATGCCACTCTCTGGTGCCACAGTAACGAGATAATCTGTTGAATAGTGTCCCAATAATTCATCACATTCACAAACATGCTCCCTATAATAGTGCACTATATAGTGGGCCCGAATTTGTAGGAAATAGTAAATAAGGCCCTCTTTGGGATGCATACAGACCCATGCAGACACAGAGAGAACACACCACAATCCTCACAGACAGTAAACAGTGGCGGGAGCTGACCCTTGGACCCCTGGAGATGTGTGGCATTGCCAATGTGGTGACCCAAATATTGCGTGTTCATCATCAAACTTTTGAATCATTTTGAAAAGACTTGAAAATGGATCCATTTCAATCATAATTCATTTTTCACAACACTCATTTTTCCAAACTCTCTTCATGCCTTAAAAGAACACTAAGTAACAGAGTTGTAGAGTGTAATTCTTTTTTACCAAAGTGTCCTGAAGTGTGAGGGAGAGGGTTTCATATTGTACCCTCCTGCAAAGGTTACATAGTGGAGTTTCTGCAGTACTGGGCCCAGAGTGGCAACAACAGAGGCTGTAGGTAAATGAGGTCTGTTCTGATTGGCCGTGCTGCAGTGTGTCTCTATGAAAAGGGTGAGGCTGAAGCGCTGCAGGCTGAAAGGGTGGAGATGTGTGAACGAACATGTTCTCAGGATATTGCAGAAGCCACAAACCTCAAAACAAAGTGTGTTTACAGCTTATTTTCCCCAATATGGACTTGAGAGTCATTAAGACTTTCAACAACATTGACAGACCACATCAAACTCAATTCTAGACCACAGTGAGGACGAGTGCCGTTAAAGTTAACCTGTGTCTTTCCGAAGTTTCCCAATTCTCAGCTGTTTGTCAAAAGCAAGAACCAAATCCTTTTTTGGATGTTCTTGAGAATTTCTTGAGTCACTTGGTGAGAGGTGAGTCAGGACGCAGGGTCTTTTAAGTTCTTGTTGTTGGCAAATCACCAACCGATACAGCCACATTATCTGGGGCGAATCAACAATAACATGCAGGTACTTCAACCTAGAGCTGGGCGATGTGACGAGCAGATCAATATCACGATGAACTGAAAATTTTACCTCGATTACGATTATTATTTTTTTTTTTTTTCTCAAAGTTCACTGACGAGGCATGTACTGTAAATACACTCCAGTGTTAAAGCTGGGATATTTGTTTCTAACGTTGCAGGAAGCTTGTAGGTTTCTTGTTTGAGACGTGCACTCTTCAAATTCAGTGTGTGATTATGTTTGGAGTAGGGCTGGACAATAATTCTGTAGCATTATTTATTGCAATAAAAATTTTTCAATAGTGACATGATTTTTAAACACATTTTCAATATTTCAATATATATTATTTACACCATCTGTCACTGACCAACGTTAATTTCAGGGCCCTGTTCTCAGTTCACTGCACTCAATTTAAAATTTTGTTTAAAAATATTAATATTGACAAAGCCAGTAGGGTTTTGTTTGATGGTGATGTCATGTTTCTTGTTTGTTCTTGGAAGTTTTTCAGTGGATTTTATATTGTTCATATCGATATTAGGATTATATTGCATCGACCAAAATTAAGAAATATATAGAGACATGAATTTTGGTCGATGCAATATAATCCTAATATCGATATGAACAGTATAAAATCCACTGAAAAACTTCCAAGAACAAACAAGAAACATGACATCACCATCAAACAAAGATTAATTTGATCAAATTGTATTTTCTCAGTGTTTATATTTGAATGTCTTCATGTTCAGTGTTGTCTTCACTAAAGTCCAAACACACCCAGCCCAGAGTTTTTCTTTCATACTAGCTGCAGGAGTCGCTCGGTCGGCCTCTGCGTTTAGGTTCTCCTCCATGTTGCTTCCATGTGGCAGACTAGAAAGGAAAGAATCATGTGACTACAGTGTGGTAGTGTGGTTATAAAGGAACAGTCCATGAACACACAGTGGGTACATTAACAAACTATAACCATATAATCAATACAAGCAAGAAGTCCTGAATGTTGAATTTGATTCATTTTTTATTAATTTGCTCGGCCTTACTTCAACAGTCCTCTGTGTTTGTGATCTCAATACTGGAATGTGGAAGAAACACAAAAATACCTCAGGTGTGATTTATAAACATTGCTCAACACCGGACCTCTGCATTTAACTCAAGGCGAACACGCATACTGGAGCCCCGGGGGGCAATTGGGGTTTATGTCCCTTGCCCAGGGCACTTCAGCTGTGGAACTGATGGATGATAGATGTCTGTTATTTCTCTCTCACTGCCCTAATTGTCCTTGCCACTCAAGGGGGTCGAACCCGTGACCTATCAGTCCCAAGAGCGCTTCTCGTACTGTTGGATGATGACGTCAAACAAGAAGAGGAGGAAGACGGTGCAGAGCACCGCGGCACTTGTCTCCTCTTCAGTCCAGCTGCACCCCCCACGCCCCACGCCCCTGTGATTGTGTTCATCTGTGTTTAGTTTGTAACACTTCCCGTTAATTATTGCCCCCTGAGTCTGGCTTCCCTTCCATATATTTACACTCTGAGTTAGGCGTTTGTTCTCAGTGGAGCATAGTTGTTGGTGGTCTGTGTTTATTTAGCTTTGATGTGGGGCTGAAACAAAGCTTTCTGAAGTTTTGAAGCGGATCAGCTAATCGCTTCAGAAAATTCTTCACCGTCTTAAATTGTTGAACACATTAGCGACATCTGCAGGTCTACATTTATTGTCAACATTTTTGGGGGTTTGTTAAAGTAGTATATCTCTCATGCCACTGATGTGTCTGCCTTAAACGGATGTCTCCCGTCCGGAACTGAACAATGCTCCACAGTATAGAGCAGTGTTGTCCACAGGTGTGAATGTTAGAGTCTGAGTGAATCTGAGTGACTGGATGAATGGGTAAAATTGTCAACCTGTGTGAGTGTGTGAAACAGGTGTGTGTGTCTGTGTGTGTGTGAAATTGTCCACAGGTGTGAGTGATCAGAAATCCAAAACAGCAAAATTAAGTCAATATTTCCCACCGATGGCGCAGCACTGGACCAATATCTCAGTTCATACTTTTCATGGTTTTAAGTGGTTAGAAATAATTAGAAATAATCAGGTCATTTATCAGTCTTTCCCATTATCACTTAGTTTGCATTTGCTAGTGAAAAATGCAAAATATTTAATCATAGATCTCATTCTCAAATGATTCAAATTCTTTAAATATTAATAACCTTATAGTTTTCATTGTGAAAAATAAATCATCAATGCATATATTTTTAAATATAATATAATAAAAAAAATTAAGACTGATGCAAATGTAAAAATATTTTTTAAAAATTACATTGATAAATCTGGTTTGCTGTTTTTTTTTTCAGGTTGAAAAACATTGTATTGCCCTTTTAATCATGTATTAACACAGGCTACTTATATTGTATTGTAGAGATTTGCACACTCTGAGAGATTAACGGTGTTGACCCATTTTTGCCCTTTTTGATGGCTGTGCTTTCACAGGCTGAAGAGGGCATTAATAGTACGTGCGTGGACGTGAGTTCCTGGAGGTTTACCAAGAAAATAAGAACCTTGACCTCTAAACAATCCTGCTAAACAGAGTGAAACGTAGCTTAACGCTACCTTAAATGAAAGCTAAAGTTACATATGACACCCTCAGGTCTTTATTTAAAAAACAAATAAAATGCATTTTATTGCACATGAGTTTTCACAGTGAATCTACCCATAACACACACACACGGAAACACAATATTTCACTGTGACCACACCGCAGTCCCCAGTCACTAGTTATTTACCAAAAAGTAAAACCTTGACCATTGACCCCTCTCTCTCTGGCCTTCTTTTGTTTCACTCTTTCCCTTCACTCATTCCTTTTCTTTTTTCCTTTCTTTTCCCTCTATTTTAAATTTCTAATCCTACCTCTTTTAAATTCTTTTTCCATTATTCTATTTTTTCTTTTACTTTTTTATCCCCCTCCTTCTCTCTTTCACTCACATTGCCTCCCTCCCTCCTTCTCTCTCTCTGTTTTCCTTCAGATATTTCATTCCTGTCATGCTCTTTTCCTCTGCCCTTATCATTGTTGCGGACGTGACTATATCCACAGCAGCCTTAAAGGGCCCTTACTCCGCCCCCTCCCAATCCCTCTCAAACCCACACCCTCCCACAAAACTTAACACCCCTTGCACCGTCTGACCTACTACCGCTGCTCTGGTCTCACTCCTGTTTCAGCAGGGTCCACAGTGTCCTCCATTCTTGTCTTGGTTCCAATGAATACCTGTGGGCCTCTAGGTGACCCTCACTCTGACCTTTGTCTGCGTTTTGCACAAATGGCTGTCCCTCAGCTCAGAAACTCTCTACCAATCACCGTAGCTCTGACCATTCACAGCTACTGGACTTCACCCTCACCAAGGTCAAAAATCACAACTAAATCAAATGTGGATGATCTGCCAAAGCATGCTCTCTAAGTGATGTGTCTTTAGTTTATGACTGGAGCTACGAGGCTAATTTAACTAACACTTCATGGACATAATTTACTCCAGTTACCGTTGTTATTATTAGGTGGGTGCTACCAACTCAGTTCTGACCTCTGCTGACCATTTGGTTGAAGTGTGTCCAGAATATACTGCATTCTCTTTGGAGCTTGAAGCTTTTGTAGAATTTCAGATTCTTCTGTTTGGTCCAGCTTGGCTCTGGATGTCCTCTTTGTCCAGAGATGTTTCCAAAATAAGAAGTCAATTTGGTTTAGCTGGACTTTGTGTAAGAGAAAAACTATGTTCAAAGATGTATTTGTTTTTTCTCCTAGCCACCCGTGATCTTCTTCAAAGTCTACACCAACACTAAAGGATGTCAATAAAATACTGAAGGTCAAAAAGCTTTAATAATTCATTAAGTAAATTAAAAATAGTAATAGTAATAGTAAAATTCAAGTAATATAAAAGTACTTGCACTTCCCTCAAACTTCAGACCACTGTTCAAAAAAATCCTGTGCACAACACACTCTCTACAGGAACATCACTCCTTATCACTTATACAGGCAACTGTAATTACTGGGATATAATAATGAACTCCACTATGGATTATGAAGTCACAACTAACTTGTCTACTGATCGTGACATCACAATGCACTCAAATATTTATTATGACATCACATTGAACTCAACTGTGAAATATGACATTACAGTAAACTCGGCTACCGATTGTGACCTCAAAGATCCTGACTCAGCTATATATTGTGACCTCACAATATACTTGAATATGTATTGAGATCATCAAATCTCAGATCATTTTCAATCTGCCAACTGTCAGAGTGATATTTCTCCTTCACTGTTTGCTAAAGGTTGTGTAAAAAAAAAAGAAAAGGATAATACTCCAGATACACTGGGGAATTTTGCCTGCATGCCATTCCTTAGCAGCACCGACAGGAGCTCTGAACATGTTCCTTTAAATGATAATGAGCCCTCTCACTGTTCACCCCGACACAAGTGCACAGCAGTAAGGGGCAAGGAGCAGATGCTCTGGTTTTTAGCTGTTTTGGCTTGGTTTTCTTTTTTCTCTGTTTTCGTTTTCTCAGTTTTTACTCAGTGCTCTTATTTCTAAAGTCTCTGCACTTGACATTGGAAGCACAGCAGAAACAGAATTACTTGTTTTATCCCATGTTAACAGACAGCTGAACACAGAAAACCCAGAACTGGGTTGCCTTGTTTCACAGGGAGTGGGTTGGTGGACTCATACTGCAAAAATGAACGCGCACATGTTCTGAACACAAGTGTTTTCCATCATTTCGTCAACTGTCCCAAAACTAGTTCCAAATGTAGGCCATGAATGGTCTAGTCCAATATTGAAACAAGCATTTTGAATCACTGAGTGTGTTGCGTATTTCAGGGGATATATTATCTAATCTATCTCTTGTTTGTGATTAATTCTGATAAATAATTTCATCTACATCTGCTCAGCATCTCCAATGTGCTGTTGACAGAAGTTACAAAGTCCTTTTGGCCTTAATGTCACAACTTCTGTAAACTCTGTCCCATCCAAGGGTAGACCCTGCAGCAAAGGTCACAAAAACTACCAGCATGATGACGACTGCCTGCCTTTCTTCAGGGTTGTAATGGATTAGTGGCTTTTTCCTGTTCAATTGAGCCTGCAGGCTGTTGCCATGCCCCAACACGTTGCTTAATATACCATATGCCTGACATCAACAGCACTTGAGATCTGAGCCTAAACTATTAATCATAGCAATTACAGAGCAGGCTTTCTCTTGTGTGATTCTCAGTTGGTTCAAAGCCAATAAAACATTCAACTACTTTTCTCCTCTTAGCTGAGGGGGTCTGGAAATAAAGGTTGGATGATGAGTGTGTGAAAATTCAGGAGTGGATTCTACCATAACCGAAAAATGCTCTGCATGCTGTAACTCCATAGTTGTGACAGCCTTAACCTCCTTACCCAGCTGCTGAAGTAGCTCCTTCGAATGTTGTAGAACAGATTACCATTACCATTACCATTTAAATTACATTTCAATATACAACAATATTCTACCCAAATACTCTAAAAAAATGTCCTTTTCCCATTTCAAGACAAATGTACAAATCAATCAATGATTATGACAAAAAATGCATACATAAATATAGTCCCTAATGACTTGTAGTTGCAGTTGACTTACTGCTTTACCTAACCAGCAATCTGATTGGTTCTTATTGCTGGAGGGCAGGAGTTATAAACTGAAAGCTGATTGGCTCTTTGTGCTGAAGGATGGGAATACCCATTCAGCGTTATGAGAATTTCAACCCGTAATCGTTCCCTTATTTTTAAGGTTTCTGGTTTTAACTTACACAACAGTCATCCCGAAAGGGTCCCGATCAAGCTTTTATCGGATCCCTTAGGCTATTTTTACTGGCCGCTTCTGGAGCCCTGCCCTATGTGTGTGTAACTCATTGGATTCACAGTGCTAATCAAAATGCACAGATCTGATTGGCTGAATAGCCTCACATGTGATATGCAGAAACACATGTGATTAGTCTGTGAGTTTCCTGGAGAGCTAAACCTGAACCGTAACGACTAGAAGAGTCACATCATTTAAAACAAACATTACCGTATTTTCCGCACTATAAGGCGCACCTAAAAAACTCAAATTATCTCAAAAGCCGACAGTGCGCCTTATAATCCGGTGCGCCTTATATATGGACCAATATTGAGCCAGGTCTCGCAACTACGGTAACCAGCCGCCTACTTCATTTTCTTCCGCGCTAATTGACCTATCTGACTGTTTTGTTGACATTCCCTTTAGCGCAGCTCCATCTAATTGATGCATAACGTAACCCCCAGCCTCCACTGTAGCGTCTATTGTATGCGCCTTATAATCCGGTGCGCCTTATATATGGACAAAGTTTTAAAATAGGTCATTCAATGAAGGTGCGCCTTATAATCTGGTGCGCCTTATAGTGCGGAAAATACGGTATGTTAAAATCTCAGCAGCTTTTAGTTTATAAGTTACTGGTCCAGGTCCGGATAGGACGGCACCTGTGCCTGGACTCGGACCTCGGGCCACATATTCCTGACCCCAGTTGTAGATAAAATATATGACATGCTACACCTGCCTTTCTGTCCAGGGTTATTTATGGGCTCCCATGGGAAAGGGTCTAAATGAGTGATTAAGTTCCAAAAGGCTGAGGAAGATTTCAATGTGCTTTGATTCTAGTATTTCGTCATCCCCGAAGCAGTGCCCACATGCCCAGTGCTCAAAGTCATTGAGACGTTCAGAGTTTCCGGTCGAATACAACCCTCCAGAATTTCGTTTCTTTTCATTGTGCACATGAACAGATCTTTTGTGAAGAAACGAGATTGTCCCTCCTATTCCCACATCACTTACTAACACTATAGAGCTCTTACTTCCATTGTGGAATGGGAATTCTCTTCACTCCGTAAGGATTTTAGAAACTTGATATTTTACTTTTTCCTCATAAAGTCGAAACAGTCACAAGGTCAAACCGTGCCGGCTGTGAGCAGCGGGACCTGTTATACTCAGGTTGCAAGCTGTAACAACTGCCACTGATGATACACCTCTCCACATTTATGTTACAAAAATAAATGTGTTGTTCATCACATTACGCCAAACTTCATGAGAGAATTGTCAGCAGAGCGTTCAAACTGAATGTTTCTCAGTATAAGATTGCAAAACTTTATCATTTTTCATACCTAATACTGAGAAATAATTTAGAAAATCTGAAGAAATAACAGTCCATGTATGATGTGGCTGAACATCAGTGTTGAATGAGTGTGACCTTCAAGCCCTCAGACAGCACTGCATGAGATACTATCATAATACAGTACAATATGTTACCACATGGGCTTATTAAAAAACTGTTGACACTTAACAGAGACCTACCATCAACAAATGCAACCTGAAACCCTATTATACACTGAGAAAGCAATCAGTTCTACGTAGAAATGCTAGAGTTCTCTAGGCCCAAGTTAATCTCTGATGGTACAAAAAGAGAAAAAATGTGTGCTTTGGTCAGAGCCCATGTTCCAGTTTATTATAAAAATTGAATGTCATGTTTTCAGTGCTAATGACATAAGTGACGATTCAGCGTCAGTTGCAAAAGCCGGCATCTGTCGTAATACGGGGCGGGGGGTGGGGGGCACAGCATGAATGACTTTTATATGTGGGAAATTTCCATTGTGTGGAGAATTTATAGCAACATACACTGTTGTTAAAATAACATATTATCCTGGGAAGTCCATGGTTGTTTCAGCAAGACAATGACAGGCCTCACTCTGTACCTGCTACAAGAGTGTGGCTTCATGTATTTGACTGTCCTGCCTATTAACCTGGGACTCGGGGCATTCATCCACATTATCCATGGGGTAATCCAGGCCTTGGGGATCAGGGGAGACTCACTGATGGGAGGAACTGGAGATGACTATTTACTGTGGAGAGAAGTTGGATATAAAAATATGTCCCTACTCTTTGTTTTGGCCTTGTTTGAACGTGAGTGTGGGATCATGCCAATCATTCGCTAATGAACAAAGGCTGACTCATCAAAGCAATATGGAATAAAAGCTGCAGTCTGCTGCGTCAACGCCAGACGCAATATTTACATCTAGATGAAAAACAACAAGCAAACACAGGTCATCTAATAGTTCAACGTGTGAATCGTTTGCTGAGTAGCCAGTGACGGACTAGATCCCGTCTCACGTCAAATCAGGGTCAATACTTAAGTGACTTTTTCAACTAAGACAGCCAGATGATGATAGACGTGTTCCTCAAAAAACTCGATGAAAGGTCACAACTGCTTATTTATTAAAGTCAAATACAAAATGAAGCATTGAAATCAGCGACATTCAAAACATCTCCTTCACTTCCCGCTCCAAAATTTGCTTAAACTGACAGGCTTCATTCAAACAAAACAAACAAACAAAATCCAGACATTCAGGCGTCTGTGCTGCTGTTGTAACACACCTTTCGGTTCCTATCGAACGGGTTGTGTGGTGTAAATGCTAACACTGGCGACATTGGCCATCTATTACCTGTTAGCTACACTAGCCACATAGCTCCTGTGCTATACTGATGACACAGATACAAGCCCCAAACAAGTTTTAGTTGACTGACCACATACAGAGATAATGTGTGAGGGGGAGGACAATGTAAATTAGATTGTTGGCTGAACTATCACTATAAGGTCTGTGGTGATAGTGAAGTGGAAAGGTGACTGTGTCCGTTGAACACATGCCCTCATATAAAACACTAATACACACACACACAAACACACACACGTACACGCTCAAGTGGCGCTGCAGACGTGACAACACTCACACACTCTTCATGAAGACGCCACCCCTCTCTCTCTCTCTCTCTCTCTCTCACTCACTCTCTCTCTCTCTCTCTCTCTCTCTCTCTCTCTCTCTCTCTCTCTCTCACTCACTCTCTCTCTCTCTCTCTCTCTCTCTCTCTCTCTCTCTCTCTCTCGCTTGTTCTCTCTCTCTCTCTGAAAACACTGACCTCTTTCCAAGGTCAGAACCCCAGGCCTGTCCGGGCTCTCAGTGTCCGAGTTCTACAGACATGCACCAAAGTCCACAGCTGTTAAAAGGTCCATTAGCCTGGATTACAGGGCTCATGAGTAAATGCCCAACTGGCAAGACACTTCACAGTGACCCAGGTCACTCTACAGTCTATTAATATTTTTATTACTGACTATTATTACTATTAATAATGTATACCTTTTTAAAAGAGCTTACAGCCAAATGACCTCATTGTTTCTACGCTCACTGTCCATTCTCTCAGCTCTCCTCTCCGTACAGGAGCGCTTTCTAGTTACTTAGTTACAGACTGGAATCTATCTCTCTTCCTCTGCATACATTATTAACCCAGTTTGACCCTGTTCTTCAATGGTCAGGACTCCCACCTCTCCACCACACAGCAGGTGTGATTTGGTTAGTGGATATTTTTGGTCCCTGGACTATTCTCAGCCCAACAGTGACCCTGAGGGATTCAACTACCAAGGGCAGTCAGTGGACAGTGAGGGTAGAATCAAGAAGGTGGTAAATGTACAACCACTGGTAATTGTACAAGTATTTCTACTCTTCCAAAAGGACTGTGTTCCAGGAACCAGATTTATCTAATGGAAAAGCAAAAAAGGAGAGTCGAGTTGAGCAGAGTAGGTCCAATACAGTGGAAAAAGCAACATTGGTGTCTGTGAGACACGGTAACAAATGGTTATTGATTTCCAATTTGAAGATGTAGTAGTGGACAGATTGTTATTTACAGACAGATGAAAAACTACGGGTGTAAACGGACCCTGTATAAAATATAGAATATATAAACAAACTAATATAGTGGGGTATTAACAGAAGAGTGGGAAATGGGCTTAAATAAAGAGGCCTCAGTGCTGGATCTCAGTGTAATTTATTCGTAGTCCGGGCATTATCTGGTAAAGAGTGGCCCCTATTAGAGCTGGTTCTCAGCAGTTCTTGTGGCCCTCAGTGGGTTCTTTGTCTTGAAACAAGGGGAATCTGGTTACTGAGGATTTCAGAACAGCTACTGTTCCCCAGTGCGAGTGATCTTTAGGCAAATGGTGTGTGTGTGTGTGTGTGTGTGTGTGTGTGTGTGTGTGTGTGTGTGTGTGAGAGAAAGAGGGAGTATAGGGAGGAGATAAAGAGATGAGGGAGTTGTGTGTATGTTTTTGTGCGTTGTTTAGGAGACAGGAACGTATGTGTGTGTGTGTGTGTGAGACAGAGAGTGTCCGTGTCTTGTCTTGTGTGTGTGTGTTTACTTCAGGGAATATGAGTGTCCAACATCATTGTCTCTTCTGTGTGAGGAAAAGGCAGGGCAGGAAAGCGGAGACATCGCACTCCCCCAGAGACACTGGAAATCGTGCAGAGATACACACACACACACACACACACACACAGAGGAAATGGGACCCCCACCCTCGAGACACTGAGAATGATGCACACACACACACACACACACACACACACACACACACACACACACACACACCCTGATGGTCAAAGACCCTCATAACTCTAAAACAATGCTAAAAATACATCAGCCACTCTAAATCAAGCGTGCTGATTTTCAACAGGATGAAACACTTTTTTTCCTCTTAGTCTTAGGTCTCTTAAAACACACTTTAAAAGCCCACCCACAATGGACTTAGATATATGTGTGTATGTGTGAGACCTGACTAGTAATGTGTATGTGGCTGAAAGCCACCAAATGCTCACAGAAAACCCCTCACAGAAGAGTCAAGAGGAAATTTAGTGCCCTTAATAACCTCACTATGCTTCAGGACACACTGTGTACAACACCAGCCGTTACATTTAAACCACGCGCCTAGTACGGTATCACTGCGCAGGTGGCGTAAACGGGGCTCTGATCCGTCGAGGCATGCTCTCTAGAAGGCCTGTGAAAAATGTCCTGAGGTATTCGGCACCGATACTTTAAGCCGAGCCTTTAAGTCGTGTAATCTGCGAGGTGGGGCCTCCCTGGACCAGACTTGTTTAATTACCAAATCCCACTGTTCTAGGAATGGAGCGGGTGGGGGGGGGGGGGTTTGATCCGGAGGCCAAGTCCACACCCTAAACCCTTAGTCATGTGCTCCAGCCAATCCTGAACATTGTTTGCGCTGTGGCGGGGAGCATTATCCTTCTGAATGGGCCACTGTTCTTGGGGCTCCGCATGATTCAGCAGAGCAGGCCACCTACTATTGATCCATGAGCCTTTTCAGAGGTGGACAGGGGTCAGCATGGGCCTGCGTGGCCCCAGATTGATCCCAGACTGAGCCCTCATTTACTGACTGATACAGCCCCTCTCTCCACAGGGGCCGCTACAAACAGATCGTCTACGACATGCCCTTCACCTGTCTGTGGTTTTAATCTTGTGGCTGTGATTTGTGTGTGTGTGTGTATGTGTGTGTGTGTGTGTGTGTGTGTGTGTATCTCATATCTACTCAACTGTAAGCTCAGTGTCACCTCCACCCTCATCCATAGCTGAAATTCCAGATGGAGCTTTTGATGAACTTAAACAACGTCTGCCTCCCATCCCCGTGATGAGTGTATTCACACACACACACACACACACACACACACACACACACACACACACACGCACACACACACACACACGCACACACACATATACACACACATACACACACACACACACACACACACACAGACTACCTGACTCTAGTTAGCAGTCAAGTGAAGATAGAGGAAATTTGCACACACACAGAAAGAGAAAGTGAGAGAGTGATGGAGAGTAATGAGGGAAGAGAGAAAGAGAGACAGAGAGAGAGACAGTGATGAAGAAAGAGACACAGAGAGAGAGACAGAGAGAGAGAGACAGAGAGAGAGCGCGAGAGAGAGAGAGAGAGACAGACAGAGAGAGATACAAAGACAGAGAGTGAGACAAACATGTACGTGCTTGTAGGAGCGTACACTGTAAACTTGCTCTGCCAATCTGTCAGCATCTGAAGCCTATGCTCTCTGCATTATTCAGTAAAAGACCCTGGGGGGAATCTAACACCTCTTATGAGTCCTGAGTCCCTCAGGCTTAATTCTGACAGGCAGAAGTGTGAAATGACAGTAATAATAATTCATCACATAAGTTTTAATTACTTACATAAGAGCGGTTTAAGAGCCTATGCAGGTACAGAGCACTTCAAAACAAGCTCAAGACTTTATTATCTCAGGTGGCACATCGCCATGTAACATGTGCTGATACAAACGCACTGTAACCAGAGGAACTATATGATTATTCTGCTTTAAGTCTCCAATTAAGCACTCTGCCGTTAAATAACGACATATGAGCATTTATGAGGTTTCCTGTGTGACAAAACCCTAAAGCTGTACGAGTATAATGCTCATAAGAAGAGGTGCGTGAGAACAGAAAATAAAAACATACACCCTCGCATTCCACATCTCACCCCCCCACATGAACTCAGAAACCCAAACACGATACAGACGCTCCGCCACAGACTCCACATCACCTGGAGCCCCCATCACACACCGCCTTGCCCTGATAACTCACCCAAACCACACATCTGAGGAGATAAACCTCAAACCCCATCAGCACAGGTACTTTCAGACAAACCCCCGCACACTCCGTCAAACTGCACTCAGGAGGTTCTCCAGCGGTCCTCTACAGAAAGCTGAACATCAGAGAGAAGATCTTAACAAGTTCTAAAGTGTCACCACTTCACATTTCACCAAGTCCCCATTCAGAACAACAAAAGACACAGCGTGACTCTCAGATGTTCTTTACCTGGAATGACCCCTGGTGCAGGTGCACTCAGAAAACAAGTCTTTGTTAATATTCAGCATCACACCTTTAAAGTAACTACAGTAAAATAAATACAATAACACAACATCCAAACAGTTCTGACGATTAATGAATGATTTTACAGTATTTAATCCAGAGTCTTTTATTATTGTCATTAACTTCCCACAGATGTGTTTAAAAAAATGCTGAAAACATTTCACACTTTAATACACTTTGGCAACTACACTGTAAGGATAGTGTAAACAATACATTTTCATTATTACTATAATGAATAAATTATTATTATTACCGTTTTTATTACAAATTAATACCCAGTAATATTTACTATAATACACACATTCATTCAGTCATTCATTCATTGTCTGTATCCCTTATCCAATTCAGGGTCGCGGTGGGTCCAGAGCCTACCCGGAATCACTGGGCGCAAGGTGGGAGCACACTCTGGAGGGGGCGCCAGTCCTTCACAGGGCAACAACCAATCACACATTATGAACAATGATTGTTAAACATTTTTTAAATGTACAACACAAAAACTAAAAACTGAAATAAATATTTTAAGAAAAAATAAATATTATAATCATACACAAGATAAGATGTAAAATATCCTATGCCAGTCCATTAGACTTCACATAGGGCCCACCCCACTCTCTTCCTATCGGCAGCCACCAAAATTCCTGTAGAATCCTTAACCTCAACACTAAGGTTGCTGTGGCCGTTTATGATCTGATCAGCATCCAGCGACCCTTATCATCTATGGTTAATCATTGAGCCCCGCCCATGAGTACCCAAACCAGCCACTGCATCACTAGCTCTTCACAGGGGTCATCAGGTAGGCGCCTCCTCTCATTGGTGTTTTGCTGAATTAAGCCCACAACACCTCCAGATGGCTCAACAGTGAAGTCTGGTGTCCAAGACCCACCCGCCTCCAAGCCAGCTTTACAGTCCTACCTTACCCTTTACCACCAACAAACGTACTGGCACTGTTAATGAATGCTCAGTGCCTCCAGTTCCATGTGATCTTTACATGCTACATCACCAACAATTACCACAGCACCACAGCTACAAATCCTCTAACATCTATCTCCACAGGTCTTACATGTAGCTACCTGTGTTCCATCACCTGAGCCACCAAGTCTGCATACTTCAGCATCTTCCTTTCGAATGCTTCATTAACTGCATCCTCAAATGAAACCATTAACTCTATGAAATAAATGATCTGTTTACTTTCAGAGTAGAGCACCATGTCCGGCCTCAGTGGAGTTAACCTACAGGAACCTACAGATTTATTTCTATATCCACCAGCAATTTTCAACATTGTGCTTCACCCCATCTACTAATATTTGTAGCCTGCACAATTTCTTGAAAACATTCCCCTTATGCACACAACTAACTATTTTATTACTACAGCTACTCGTCAACACATTAATCTCTAGCCGTTTGCTGTCCAACAAACATGCTAAAACCCTTAGCACCTGATTATGTCTCCATGTATACTGGTCCTGTGACAAACTAACTTTACAAGCTGACAGAATATGCTTCAGTGAGCCAACCCCTGTACCTAATCGACAACTAGGGTATTCACCTACCCACTGTCCAAGATTTGCTCCCAGCAAAATGTAATATGACTTGCCTCCATCTCCCACAACTCTTGCCAGGAAATCTTCCACTTCTCCAGATTCTCCCAGCGAAGGCACTGGCCTTGTTTTGCCTTTGACGTTGCTGTTGCACACCGTACCTCTTCCTCGTGCTTGCAAATAAAACTAGTCATCATTTGCCTTCTCTCTGGTGATGTGGCCTTACTAAAAGCTTTCGAAGAATCAACTGACCCAAGACCTGCTCTTTCGCATTGTACTTGGCCATTCACATCCCTTAGATCTAATTAGTTCCTGGCTACCTGCACTGCCACTTGTGGGTTCCACTTCCTGCCTGCTTTTGTAACTGGCCCTGCTGCTTTAACCACTGCATCCTTCGATCCTGACAAAATCTTCTCACGACTCACCTTTGCACATGTATATTCCTCAAATAAACTTGCAAGTGGTAGCTCCAGTACTCCACTCCCATAACATGCCATCTTACTTAAACACTGCAGCACCCCTAGCCACATCTATATGGCCTTGTTCATAACCCTTTCCATCCTCTCTACTTCTGTGATCGAAACATCATAAACTGTCAATGGCCAGCTAATACGAGGCAGTAAGCCAAACTGCAGACACCACAATTTCAGCTTCCCTGGAAAACATGATCTATCAATGCTATTAACAGCCTTCAGATTTTAGTCCAACAGCTTGTACTGTATTGTTTAGCACTGCACTGTACCATCTACCTAAGCTCTTCACTGGTCTCTCCAGTACTGTAGGAATAATTTCTCCTTCCACGAAAACATTTCCTTGCACAATCGTCAATCGACAGACCTCTAGATTTGTTGGTTTAACTTTCAGCCTAGCCAACCTTAGATTATCATTTAATTTCTCCAGCAACTGCCATGTGCAAGGCAGTGTAGTCATTAATGTCGTCATGTCATCCATGTAAGCCCTAATTCGGGGTAGCCAAGTACTGTCATGCAACATTTCCTTGCCTACAACCCACTTAGAGGCCCTAATTACTAACTCCATTGCCATTGTAAATGCTAATGTTGAAATCGTACATCCAGCCATTATACTTATTTCTAATCACTGCCATGATCTAAAAATTCCCCTGTACAAAAGCAAAACTGAATATCCTCAAAGTATGCTTTAGCAAGCCTAGTAAACGTATCTGGCACCTGGAAGAATTCAAAAGCTTTCCACATAAGTTTATGTGGCACTGAGCCAAATGCATTAGTTAAATATAGGAAAACAACATGTAAATCCCTACCCTCTTTCTTAGCTGTCTGAATCTGATGCCAGATCATGCTGCTATGTTCCAAACATCCTGCAAAACCAGAAACCCTGGCTTTATAATAAAAAAAATATATAATAATAATAATAATAATAATAATAATAATCCAGGAAAGGTATTTATTTATTTAATTATTAATCTATTTATTTATTTATTTTTTTTGCATTTTGAACACATGGCTGAAAGGGTTAATAATTAATAATTACAGTGATCCCTTGTTTTTCGCGGGGGAAGCGTTCCAAGACCACCCGCGAAAAACAAATTTGCGCAAAGTAGAGGAAAGATAATTTTTTATGTATTTAATGAGTATCTGGACTTTTAAAACCCTCCGTGTGCTGTTAACAACCCACCCTTTGCATTAAACAGTCATTCTATAATGTTTTTCAGCTGGAACTACATGTGATATCCTACCAGTTTCTTTAATAGAGTAATTCCTAAGCTGTGATTTAGCGTAAGTAAATTTCACTCGGATGTAGACATGAACAATACAAGTACTCTACGTAAGAAATACTTGATATTCTTGATATTAATGATATATTTTTTCACCTACCGGCCTGGTCTAATACATGTAAATAATAATTAAAAAAATACTTTTAATTTATATTTAGCGGCTTAAACCCCCTTGAAAAAACCTGCGAAGTAGCGAATCCATGAAAGATGAACCGGGAAGTACCGAGAGATTACTGTACTCATAGCTTTTATCAGAACTTAAGCTATTCCCAATGCTGTACTTTAAATAACTATCATGAACTTTCAGAAGTTATATAACTGTGCTGTTGTGTTGCTGATGTTGTTTATAATCTTGCTGTTGATGTTGTTGTGGTTGCTGACATTCAGGTTGTTGATGAGTGGTTGTTGATGTTGTTGGTGGTGTAGAACAGTTGGAGCATTCTGAGAAATAAAGGTTTTCTTGAACTTTAATAACGGCTGAAATTTAAAAAGCACATGTAAGTGGATTTGCAGACAGTAGTATCACAGTGAACACATCCAGGGTCTGTTATCATCTAAAAACAGTAACCCTAGTCTCTCTCTCTGTGTGTGTGTGTGTGTGTGTGTATCTATGTCCAAAAGGAAATCTGGAAAAACGCTTGGCCCTGCACACACATGGTCACAGATAAAGAGTTCACACACAGAGGTCACACGAACAAGAGAGAGAAAGAGAGGGGGGGGGGGGAGAAAAGGAGATATATATAGAGAAAGCAATATATATATATATATATATATATATATATATCCAGAGAGAGACAAAGAGAGAGAGAGTGAGAAAGAAGAAGAGGGAGAGAGATAGACAGAGAGGAGTGAGAGAGATAGACAGAGAGGAGTGAGAGAGTGAGAGAGATAGACAGAGAGAGGAGTGAGAGAGTGAGAGAGAGAGAGAGAGAGAGAGAAAGAGAGAGAGAGGTGGATAATATTTCTTTTAAGAGTCCAATACACCTCACTTCAGGTAAGCTGCCAACAGGTAAATTGTTGCACTGGAAACAAGAAAGTCAGGTTACTCGAGGCCAAACTGACCAGTGAACCAGGCGGAGCTTCAGGAGACGAGTCTTAACACCGCGTGTCCGGTCTGAGCGACATTTCTTTGAACCGTGTGTGTTTACTGTAAATCAATATAATTAACCCAGAGACCCCGTACTCCCTCAGAAATCACCTGGAGAGCAGAGAGTTACTGTAATAACCGTATAACACTAAAATAAACAGAAATTAACAAATACTGAGAGAGCTTCTTAAATCCAGTTGATATAATATTCCTCATCTTCAGATTGAGGTATGAATATTGTCATTTTGTCATATTGAGTTTACAGATTTCTATATATTTTTACTGCGATGAAGTCAATTTTAATGAAATGGTTCTAGTGACAAAATGGCTTTCATCAAGAATTATTTCTTAAAACATGCAGTATTACACACACACACATTAATTTTCACTATTACTTGCACATCCAAATTTAATTTGTACACTCTTTATCACAGAACACACCAAGGATAGGGCACCAGTCCATGACAGGGCATCACACACTCACCCAGTCATTCTCACGCTCACCCAGACAGGGCCGTCACCAGAGATGAATGATTAGGGGTTAAGCTGTAACCAGGGGGTCTGGGGTAATTGCCTCATAGCAGCAAAATTCTTTGACAAGGTACAGATTAAGCAAAGCCACAAGGAGCTGCTGCCTTTACAAAAGAATTTGAATATCTACAGGTAGAAAAACAAAATTGAGCTGTGAACAATTATTAACTGGCTCTACACAACTCGACACAACATGGAGCGGCTCGCTTAAAGCTTGACGCTTTTCTATTGTGTGGCGCTGAGCCATGTTTAGTTCAAAAAACAAGCAAATAAACAACGAGTAAACAGCACCTCACTTTACTGTCACTGTTGTTGTGTGCAGAAAAGCCAGCGATTTCTGTTAGAGACGGGGTTTTACAACGTCACCAGCTCCATTTCGCGGGGGGAGCCCTGCCAGTGGAAAAGCGTCAAGCTTTAAGCGAGCCGGGCCGAGCAGAGTTGGACCCATGCGCTGGAAAAGCACCATTATTATTACTCAGCACAGTTGGAACCCCAAGCGAGCTAGGACTGAAAACCAATCAGATACCAGATTTGCCCAACGGAAAAGCAAAAGTCGAGTAGAGTCAAATAGGTTCCATGCAGTGGAAAAGCGCCATTAGAGGGGGGTTACAGCCCATGCACCCAGTCACCCACCACCGCACTCTTCACAGTCAGTGACCCGAGGCCAGGCTTAAACCCACAACAGGATCCTGGAGCTGTGTGACAGCGACATATCTGCAATGCCACCATGACTCCCTACAGCCACATTTATCATTATTATTAATTATTAATCATTATTATTATTAAAGCCTAATTACAGTCTATTTTTGCTAATATAAAAAACAAGCGTGGCTTCAAACATGGAAATCTAATGTAGAAAGCTGAACTTGAAAAGCTGTCTGGACTCAGCAGACTGTGGTCATTCTTTCTGCAGCTGGTTCTACCCCCGTGGGTCTCAAAGCTGGGCAATAATCAAGAGCATCAATGAGACCAAGCACAGACCCCAACATGGGGGCCTTCACTGGCGGACAGTTTAACAGCTGGACCTCACTGGGCTTTACCCATTCCCTGCTTTAATCAGGGACGGAGTGCATCGTCACACACATGCTCCAGACTTGGACGGGTTAATGAAAACAGAAACTGAAAATACCCCAAATGAATGAAAAGAGCATTAATTTCCTGGAAATTAGATTCAGGATGATGAAGTTAATTCAGTGACTCACAGGAGGGAAACAGAACGAAAGAAACTGTGCCAAGTCCATTCTCTCTCTTTCTCACACACACACACCCATTCATTTATGACATGGCTCATTCAAAGAAATACCATAAATAACGTTTTAAGCGCAGCAGCACATACCTGAAGTCAGACTCATTCTCTGAGCAAGAGCTCCCCCTGCTGGGCACCAGACTTCCACTCACTGTTTATTTTATGGGTTTAGAGCGGGAACAAGTCACTAAGAGAGTTTTCCAGGTTCATATTAAATCTAGACTAACATTCAATCGTGGCCTTTATATCCAAGACTAGGCTTAATCCAGACTAAAATTGTAAAAACCAGAGGAAAAAGAACCACAGATATGTTCTTATTCATTCCTTCAGTCATCTTCTGGAACCTTTTTATTGTTGTGGTGGGCCTTGAAGCACTGTGCAAGAACATACTCATCCAGTCACTCTCTCACACACACCCTTTCACACATTTGGACACTTAAACAGCTAACCTCCCCACCATTGTGTGTTTTTGGACTGTAGGAGTATACCTTCACAGACACAGGGAGAACACACTCCTCACAGACAGTGACTCAAGGCAAAGATTGAACCCACAACACCAGGACCCCCGAAGCAGTGTGAGTGACCCCATCGTGTCCCCTGATACACCAGTTAATTACACAAATATGAACCAGAAGGACCTGCACGTGATGAGGGATTATTGAAACTGTGAATTTAATGTGGCCTTCATCCCTTAGTCCTGACCTTAACTTAATCAAGCCTTAGAGGCAAATATCAGTCTGAAACACAGGAGACTTCATGAAGGCTTTAATGAACAGATACAGAGGGACCTTACGTCCACAGGGAACAGGGAGGTGCCCACACAGGACACAGAGGAATGAGCAGTATCCACAGAACAAGGACACGGGGTTTTTGACAGGAATCACTCAGTAACACCATTTTAACCCACTAACCGTGGGTGTGTGTGTGAATGAGACAGTGAAATACAAGCCAGAGCCACGTTCAACATATAAATATATAGTCAATAACCATGAAAATATGTGCTACTTGATGCCATGATTTGTCTTCCTTCAGGAGAGAGTTTGCTTGCGGGGTCTTGAGTGGTGGCATGGACTGTGTGCCCCCATCTTCCTATCAATGCTTCAGCCATGGTTCATTAGAGAGCACAACTGCCTCCAAAAACTGGGTGGGTAGGACAGCCCCAACTCTGCCTTATCTCTCTTGGTATTGGCTGGCATGTGTGACTATCGGCTGATGTGACAGAGCTGTGCAGTTTGCGTTCTACTCCAGTGGGCTAAGCTGTTCAGCGTTGTGTTTGGAAAGAAATAGTGGCTTGACTTCAGCTGTCTCGGAGGAAGAGTGTTCAGCTCCACACTCTCGAGGCTGGTGACACTGCACTCAGGTGGAGACTCACTGAAGACGACCAATTTAGGAGAAAAATCAGCAAAATATGGATAAACAAAAATAAAAAAAGGAAACAATGTGGGAATTAGTTAAATTTCGCCTTTACGTCTTTAAAGCAAGACTTGGTAAGATTTGGTATTTTTGCTTAGGGGCTCCCCCTACAGTTGCAGAGTGTAGTTCACTTTTACAGGTGGGGGTTTACTAACTTCCTTCAAAAGTTACATAATGCACTGTCTGCTGTGCTGAGCCCAGGGTAGCAACAACAGAAGCTATACTCTCTATATTACAGCTCAGTGGAGCATCACAATCATTTTGAAGCTAAAAGGTAAAAATACTACCTAGTGCTCCTTTAAATAAGCATCTGGAGTTATAAGGCTTAAACGAATGATGATAGAGTGCAAGGCGCATGGTGTCAACTGCTGCAGTTAAACCTCCATGTGAGATACTTGTGACACAGAAACCTCAGACACCAAGACAGTGAGTGATTAGGGCAGTCCACGCTAACGAACATCTGCAAGGACTAAAATAGGAAATATATACATTTAAATACAAAAGGAAAATAAACCAGTGGTCAAAGTCAGTCCTGCTCAAAGTCAGAGGGCACAGAGCAGCGAGTCAGTGTTGACAGGTAGAGAGCAGTGGTTGCCACGGGAGACACACCCGCCGACACTTTGAGGATGTTGAGGAGCCTCATTGCTGCCATCGTAACACCATCCTCCGTCTGTATGAGTAGGAGACAGATGCAGAAGAACTGTTATTAAAAGGAGAGGTTTAACCTTGTGTGGAAGTATAAAAAGGGAAGATGTTTGTCGCTGGTGAGTATGATGTCATCTGAATAATGCTCTCCACCCACTATTTTCCTTTTCACTGTAAGCAACATCTAGAATTAGTGACTGAAGCAAGGCTTGGGGCACACAGGTTTTCCCCATTTATCGTCAGAGGCTGGTGTATCTCATACTTTAAAAGGAAGGGGCTGTTTGACAGACACATGGAAAAACGTCTTTACTTATTGCCTTTAAATGTAATTTAAAGTTGTGCTTGAACAAAATGTCTACAAGTGTGGACGCTATACGCACATACAGCAAACATCCAGCTGGACTTCCATATGCACCACTATGGATAAGTCAAAGTGTCAGAAAAGGAATAAAGTGGCGAGTGTGGTGAACTATATCGGTGAACTGTAGTGTTAAACAGTGTGAGATACAGTTCATTTTGTCTCCTGTGTTCAGTGTTGTGCTGTATGTGTTTTATTTATCACATACTGTGTATAATGTTTATTCTGTACCTTGCGTTCTGCGCAGATCAAAGGGCAGTGGTGAGACGCAGCGAGTTTCCTCACACTCAGCAAATGATCCTGAGCTACAGTTCCACAACGAGCTGACAGAAACACACACACACACACACCTGAATTGAGATTCATACCCTGAGCAAGAGTGGCCCCTGCTGGTCACCAGAAGTATATTCACAGTTTATATTACAGGGTCCTGACAATTTCTAACCTTGCTAAACTTACATAGTGCTTCTAACTCCAACAGAACAGACGTCACATTCATAAAGAGCCAAAATGACGTGTATTCAGTAAGAGATGAAGGGATCCAAACAAAATATGATAAAGTTATTTACCATCAGTAACCATGAAGCAGGTCTTCCCCAGGAAGTAATCTGCCCCCAAGTGTTTCAGAGAGTTTTGCATTGCCTGAAGACTAAGAACACAAGCAAATATCAGCAAAGGCACATATTTAGGGGCCAATATAATACCGTCCGTGCTAATATAAACGTGCAAATGTCCTTCTGTTTTGTGCCTGAATCAAAAGCCATTTCGTGAATGGGCTGGCGTTAATTTGTTGCAAGACTGAAGATCTTTTCAAATAAGCTTTAACCAGCTTAGTAATCATATCTGAAAAATTCAAATGACGAAATCAAAATGTTATGCAGGACTGAGCCAAATGCTTTAGCTACATCTAGAAAAAAAAAGACATGTAGATCCTTGCCCTCGTTCTTCACTGTCTGAATCTGATGCCAGATCATGCTGCTATGCTCCAAACAGCCTGTACAGCCAGAAACTCCTTTTTTTTTATTATTATTGATGTATTGATTAATTTATTCGCTTTTGAATATACAGGCAGTCTCTGAGCTGTCACACCAAAGACTCACAAATAAAAACGTATGTGCAAAGTGGTCTGTTTAGGACCATTAGTCTCCATATCTGGACTGCATGGAGTCTGTAGAGTTTGGACAATCCTTACATTCAACATCAAACGCTTATTTCAAAGGTGTGAGGAAATATGAGCCCTTTGACCCCACCTGTTTCATACCACTGAGGAAGAAGGCTAATCAGAGGGAAGCAAATGGACAGTGAAGTGGATACCTGTGCTCAGACAGCAGGTTGACTATGAACACCACCAGATCAATGCGAGGGCGAGTCTCACTGTTTTTCACAGGGAGAGGGAGCTTTTGAGCCAGGCGCCTGGAAGGAAGCATAAGGGAGCATCATAAAGCAACATTTTGATGATTATCAGTAAATATCTATGTTCTAGATTTAAATCATTAGCTGAGGGAGAAACATTAAACATTTGCAGATGGACAGAGAAGCCTAATTCCACCCTTAAATATTTAATAGTTTTTTTTTTTAAGAAAACAACTTTAATACAAGCAGAATTTATGATGAAATGCCTGCTTTGGTCAAAACACCACAAGGAGCCAACCCCACAGCAGCGTTCACCCCATGTCTAAACGAACCTGTTCAGAACGGCTGGTTTCTTTAAATGAAAACAAGCTGCTTGGTGTTCACCCTGACCCTGAGCGCACAGCAGCGAGGAGCAAGGAGCAGAATCTCTATTATTTTGGCCGTTTTTGCTAAGTTATCTTTCTTCTCCATTCTCACGTTTCGTTTTTTACTCAGTGCTCTTATTTCTCTGCACTCGTTGTGCATGTTTTCTGCATTTAACCTCATCTTTGTGCTCTCGCGTAATCATGGATCCAGCGCTGTGATTGGACAAACTCAGATGAGGGGGGCGGGGCACTTCTAAAGTCTCTGCACTTACCGTTAGAAGCGGAGCACAATCAATCAGAACGGCTCATTTTCCCCTGTTTTCTGACTTACGCAGATCACAAAAAAAATCCCTGGGTGGTCTTGTTTCACAGCGTGGGATGCTGGGCTCCAAACCCACACATTAAATGGGAACATACACTGAACAAGTCAAAGAAATGTGTTGCTTTAAAAGAAAGATGCACTCACACATTGATGTTGATGTCCTTCTCCAGCTGCACCATGACTTCAGCCAACCTGCACTGGAACTGCTCCTCGTTTTCAACCAGCTGTTAATAAACACACACAGGTCACAGCGATGAGGGACCGCTTGCCGACAGGAGGGCTCAGCTACATCATGTGGCCAAAAGTTTGTGGACACCCTGCATGTTGCTGCAGTTTATCAGGCAGACACACAAATTACCCACAGTATTTTTGAGGAAGGTAGGCTTGGGACAAAAGTTTGTTTGTGTGTGTGGAGGTGCGTGCATGTTTACTTCCCCTAGTGCCAAAGTGTGTGTATTCACTGCCCAATCACTAGTGTGTTTGTGTATTTTTGTGTTTACTGATGCTAATCAGCACTGCTCCTAATCACTGGTGTTTATATTTGTGTTTTCTGCTCCTCGTCACTAGTGTGTGCTTTCACTGCCCCCAATAACCTGGGTGTTCATGTGTGTTTTTATTGACACTAAACACTAGTGTGTATATTTGTGTCTACTGACCATACTTACTAGTGTGCACGTTCACTGCCTGTCACTAGTCTGTGCATGTTCACATGTGAAGTCCAGATTTTAACGTACTTGTGCACACTACATTTTTTAAGAGACTGCTGACTTCCTCACTGTTCACCAGGCTTATTGATTGCTCAACCCCCCAATAATAAAAAGAGGGTCCTTGAGCAAGACCCCTAACCCCATAGCCCCCTGCCTCTGTAACAAAGTTACACTGTAAATGGAGACCCCTAATAAAGAGGGAATTGAGATTATTTAAACTGCACCCACTGTAAACACACTGTTAGTTCTGGTATGGGTATCACCTCCATATGAAAGCTATCACTAATTATTTTTCAATGGCAGCTCTTGGCTTTAGAACAGTAGAACGGTGTTCCCTAGAGTGAGGGAGCATATTTCAGCACCTCCGGGGCGAGCTGGAGTAATGTTAGTGATCCAGAGCTAGCATCAGAACCTGGCCTCACTGATATAAATGTGGTTGGGTGCTATCGAATCCTCACAGCGCTGTTCCAGTATCCATAGTACAGCCTTCCCTGGAGATGTAAACACCGCCGTTAGCTCAGGGCTAACCGCCGTTAGCTCGGCCCGTTCGGCGGATACTCACGAGGACGGTGGCCGTGTTCAGGTCGGGGACTTTGCGGTATGGAGACAGCAGCGCCATTATGTGATTTAACAGCTCGGTTCTGATCCAGACCCACTCAGAGCTCCTTTGCTCCGCGTCAGCTCCGTTCCCGCCGCTCCTTTTTAAACATGGAGAAGTCACCGGCCCGGAGCTGCCCCCTGGCGCCCACAACGGGCAACCACGGCTTAGGCCCAAAGGGCAACTCCACCCGTATTTCAACCAAGAATAACGTCGCGGGAATATATTTATTCGTTTTCTAAAACCTCTACATGCTGTTGGTGAGTCCAGAGCCTACCCAGAATCACTGGGCACAAGGCCCATCACACATTCACCCACTCACACAAACCTGGGGACAGTTCCCCACACTCACCAACACCTGCTGACAATTCAGATTAAATTTAATTCAGATTTAGTCCAGACAATGAATAATCAAACCACATTTTTGCTTTGCGAGCATTCACGGACCAACCATTCGAAAACAAACAAGCACCAACGACATTGTAAGCACTGAATTTCAAACTGGTTTATTAAATCTCATAGTATTTGACAGGAAGGGTCAGAGCTCATCAGAGAGCCTTCGAACACAGCAAAATAAAAAGCAAACAGGAAAATAATAAGTTCTGGAAAGTTCTGCACACAACATGGTAACAAGAAGAAACGTCTGGCTGGCGTCGAAACCCGTGTAAAACACGCCTGGGAGAAGTGGTGTCATCTCTTTTGCGTTCACAGTAAAGTCTTGTTCGAGTTCGTGTACATAGCAGGAATTCAATAAACTCAAGTTCGCAGCATTCAAACTAAAACGAATCAGATGTGTGCTGTGAAACTGGTTCCCAGCAGTAACCGAGCACAGGGGCATGGGGAAGTCTCAGAGGGAGAAGGCTGTGACTTCTTCAACACTCTGGTTTGGCATGTGTTTCGTCTTTCAAAGAGGGTTAATGAGCTCTCGGTAATTCATGTTCCTGCGTAGTTAAGAGCTGAAGATATTCATTAAGTTGTGGAGGGTGGTTCAGTGTGAATTGTTCACTGTGGTGGTAAATGGAACCAAAAGTCCGGGGAGTTGAACATCTCTAAAAGCTCCTCACAGAACATCACCATTGGAAACGGCTTTGAATAGTCCCTGATGAATCAAATGTTGTTTTTAACCAGTTAAAAAAAAAAGTTTGGCCTCAAACAAGTTTAAATACATTCATAGTGGAAGGATACATGAAGGGCATCATAAGGCAAAGTAGTCCCTATAAACCTCAGACGACCTGTGTATTTTCAGTGGTGGCTGTAGAATGTAAATAAAACGCAGGACTAGAGGTGTAGACAAGAGTGACGTCTGGTTTAATTCACATCCACTCTGAAGAAATATCAGTCTGCAGGTTTCTCAACCACCAATCACTTCTAATCCAGCCATTCTGAACGACGGCGTTTACATCTTAACAAAGGATTTACGCAGCCATTTTGCAAGGTCAAATAACCCCTCCTTTAATTTCACTAAATCAACAGTGGTGAAGGTGGATGGTGTTTGTCACAGAAAAATATGGATTTTTCAAAATTCATCAGCTCACTCACTAACCCAGGGGTCCAGCTTCACAGCAGCATCATTGACAGTGATCAATTATCATCAACGATCAATAACAATAATAACAAAAAAAAAAAGAGGAAAAAAAATGCTCCACTCGTCTTTTTTGAAAGAAAATACACAGCTTCAGCCGCATCTCGGCCTTTTCAAGAGGTGTCTCGCTCCTCTCAAAACTCGTTGTAACGAAGTGAAACAGTGCAGATGTCCCGACTCCTTTGGTTGGCTTCCTCCGAGTTCTGAAAGCAAAACCTGCTCCAAAAATTGTTTTACTGAGGCACCATTTCACTAAATGATTCTATCTTTACTATCTCTCTCTCTCTCATACACACACACACACACATTCTCTCCAACCTTGTCCAAGCTTCCTTTCTACATTCATCACTCTTGCACTGATTCATGACCCACTGGATAGGCAAAATGGAGACGTGAAAATTACATCCTCCTTTAAATAAGATCCCAATGTCTATCAGCTGTTTAAAAGCCCCCGCTGCTGTGGAAAGATAACTATGCATCTGGAAAACATTGAAGAGTTAAGTGCTGATTATTTCATGGATTTTAACGTGGATGACGTGACAGAGACCTCACATCCCTGACGAGTAAAGGCTTTTTGTCCACTGCCTGAATCACTAGGAGATTATGGTCCAAGCTCAAACTGAAAGCGTCTGACTGGACGGGCTCTTTCCTTCACTGTAAACATTGGAACCACAGAGTTGTTGAGGTGCCACACTTCTCCAAAACACTAAACCATGGGCCTGGGCCTAAACCTGGACTGGATCTTCAGTGGCGAATCACTACTGGCAGTAAGTTCAGCACTAGGTTAACAGTAGAAATCACAGAAATCTGATTATATGTGATTGCCTGAAGTCTATAGGCCAGTTTCCAAGAGCTGGACTATGCCTTGAGATGGACTTTAGATGTTTTCTGTAGTGAAACACCACTGGCACTGCATTTGAACCTACAACTAGACTTAAAGGTGCACTTGTCAGTTTCAGCAGAGTGCTCGTCTGTTATTGTAGTTCACCTCCCTGGCCACCAGAAAGTGTGCATCCTGAATTCAGATCTCTACTTTAGTCAAGGTGCCCTTTCAGAGGCCGAGCAGGTGAACTACAACCACAAAGACAGCCACTCAGACCTGGAGTGCAGTTTTCCTAACTGGTTTTCGCAAGCATAGAATACTCATTTTAACCACTGCAGTTTAAGTGTACGAGTTCCAACATGAAAACGAATCACCTACTGCACCTTTAATGTGTGATTAGAAACTGGCAGTATTTCATTAATGACATCACATGTTTGTCAGAGGCTATCCTTACAAGATTTGTATGGGTCATACATTTTGTAAATTCCTGACTGTTTATTGGCTTATGCATGCTCCACCCAAAAATGTGTGTTCATAGCAACTGTTGTCAGGTTGGACAAGCTTTATAGATCATAAGCAAAGAGCTGATTCAAACTGAAGGGAAACCCTTGCACATATTGTAGGTTGTAGAGCAAAAGATACCTCAATTATTATTATTTTAATTATTAATGTTACACTATATTGATATTGTTTGTGTGGAAGGTCACACGGTTAGAAGAGATTAGAGATACCCAAGTGCTGAAATACTAATTTTCATATCAAACTCATATCCCAATCTGAAAGCTCTACTATTATAACTACAGTCTATATTGTGACCTATAGCTTTTTAAATGACGGCTTCTTTAAGCGTTAGACCAAACAGAGGATCACTGGGCTGCTCAACACCCGCCACTGAATAAAAATCTGTCGCCTTAAAGTGCTCAGAATTTAAGCCATAAGTCCTTGGACTTCTTAGTCTGAAATTAAATTGCAAATTAAATAGCAATCCCAATATTGGTCTGAAAAATTGCAATTACATATTGTCCCCCAAATGTTCAGCCATATTTTTAGATAAATCAGGGACTTTTATTATGGTATAGCGTATAATACATTGCCATTGTTTCCACACTGCCTCGTTTATATTAGCTACTCCACAACACTGCAGCTCCGCAGAGAAGCACTTTAAGCTTTACCAAGCAACAATCAGCAAACTGTCTCTGTTGTGTTTAATCAGTGCTGTGTAGTTTGTCCAACCTAGGAACAGTTACTACTGAAATATACATTTGTGGGCGGAGCCTGGTGGACTGACTGTTCATTGGCAGTTTGTGCTGTTGTGTTTTTTAAGCCCATCCAGTCACTGATCAATCAGAAATGAAGAACACGGATAGGAAGCTACGTCAAAGTAAAGCAACCACACACACACACACACTCTCTCTCTCACACACACTGTCCCTCTCTGTCTGCTCTATATCTCTCCTGACTCTCTCTCCTCTGAGCTGGAGCGGTTCTCTCTCTCCAGTGAGACGGATCTCTCTCGTCCTCTCAGTTTCCCCGTCTCTGGGGATGACGTCGGCGACCGCCCTCGCTCTCCCAACTCTCTCTCGCCCATCTCTCTCTCCACATCCCTCCGTCCATTGTCCCTCCACCTGTCATCTCCTCCATAATCCCTCCATCGCTCCGGAGACGTAGAGCGCTCCCTTTCTCTGGTGTGTGAGGACCTGAGAGAGAGAGAGAGAGAGAGATGTAGAATGAGAGGAAGAGGAAATAATAGATGAAATAAAATAAAATAGATGTGAAGAAAGGTAGAGGAAAAGAGATACAGGGGGGACCAGTTTCAAACAGGAGGGAGACAAAGTATGAAAAGCCAAAAGAGTGAACGGGAAAGAGAGGAGAGGAAAAAGAGGACAAGACAGAGGAAAAGAGACGCTATTATACACACGAAAAACATGTTATACTAGATACATGCAATAAACAGGATAACTAGGGACCCATTTTAAACCTTTGCCTCTGCACACTGCCCTCTTTATACCATCGTTTTTATTTTTTGTGCTGTTTAATACTCTGTATTCCTGTGGTTTGTTTGTCTTTTGATGTTCTTCGTATTATCATTGTAGTGCTTTGAGTTATTGAAAAGTGCTCTATAAATAAATACATTATTATTATTATTATTATTCCTGAGTTTGAACCGTGATGAACATGGTGTGGAGTTTCACCTTTTCTTCTTTCTCCTGTGAGAGTGTGAGCGTGAGCGGTGTCGCTCTTTGTGCCTGTGCTTTCTCTCTCTGTCTCGATCTCGAGAGCGAGACGAGTGGTGCCGCCGAGAGCGATGAGAGGAGCTCCCTCCATCTCTGAGAGAGAGAGAAAGAGAGAGAGAGAGAGAGAGAGAGAGAGAGAGAGAATGACGCTGACTGCAGTAAATTGATATCATTGAAAGCACCAGAGCCGCCACTTCATCACACACTCACCTGTATCTGTCTCCACTTCGAGATCTCGATCTGTCAAAACAAAAACAGAATCAGAGATATGACAAAATCCAGTCAATTCTGAACTGGACGCCTCCCTACCACAGACTATTACACTGAGACATGGGCTGCAACCCAAACTGTTCCCCATTTACTGTGGACTGCACTAGGGAACTATTCCACAACTGCTCCCTATAAATGCTGCACAGGTCTGGACAGAGTCTAAACTGCTCCCCTACTCTCCGAACATGTTCATGAATAATTACACTGTTAATATTACCTGCATTAAAATTTTATGTAAATAAAATACATCATTCGGGGGCTGTTAGTGAAGAGACACACTCAGGGGACAGGAACTCACCTTCGGCGGTCTCTCTCTCTTTCTCGTTCCCTTTCCCTTTCTCGCTCCCTCTCTCTTTCTCTCTCCCGTTCACGTTCTCGTTCCCTCTCTCTTTCTATCTCCCACTCCCTCTCTCTCGCCGCTCTCTCCTCTCGTTCTCTCTCCTCCCTCCGTTTCATTCTCATCCGTTCCTGCTTGTCTGCCACTGCTTTCTGAGAGTGAGACAAAGACAGAGAGAGAGAGAAATAAGGGAGAGAGAGAGAGAGAGAGAGAGAAATTATTAGCAATTTGAAAATTTGCGAGAATGACATTGAAACCCATGACAGAACAAAACCTGAGGAGAAAAAAAACTGTTCAGTAAACAGTTCTGATGAAACGTCTCTTATGGTCTTAGGTTAAAACAACACAATGATAAAACCCCACAACAGCGTTCTCCCCGTTTAAACAGCCCTGTTCAGAGCGGCCGGTTTCAGCACCTGTTCTTTTAAACAATGAGCCGCACGCTGTTCACTCCGACCCCAAGCACACAGCAGTGAGGAGTGAGGAGCAGAAGCTCTGGTTTTTAGCCGTTTTTGCTCGGTTCTGTTTCTCAGTTTTTACTCTGTGCTCTTATTTCTCCGCGCTCGTTGTGTCTGTGTTTAACCTCAAATTTGCGCTCTCACGTGAACAAGGGTTCAGCGCTGTGATTGGACAGACTCAGACGAGGGGGCGGGGCAATTCTAAAGTCTCTGTACTTTTGACTTCAGAAGCGGAGCAGAATCAGAACGGCTCGTTTTATCCCACATTTTTTGACTTAGGCACATCACAGGAAACTGACTGGGTGGTCTTGTTTCCCAGTACGTGTGTCGGTGGGCTCCAGAGCCTCACACGATCACATGATCATGGACACCTTGTATCTGTCTACAGCTCAAATATTTGCATCAAATCAGCTCAAATCAGTTTCCACATGATGCACAAATACATAAATAAACGCATTTTCAGACAGTAATTACTAGTAACTGTAAACGAACTCTGCAGCTCTGAAGTGGAGCCACAGCGGATGGGCTTTCCCTGCAGTGTGAAAGTGCGTCCTCTGTCCTCACCCTCAGTTTCTCCAGTTTCTCACGGATCTCAATGAAGCCCAAGTGCAGTTTCCCACCAAAATGGTCGGCGAGCCTGCGATCATTGTCATGGAGACCAAGGTAGGCAGAGCAAACCTCACACACCCTCAACTTCTGCTGCTGGAAACTGGAGGCTGGCATAGAGTTCCTGTATATGTCCTACACAAACACATGATGCAGAAATGTGTAAATAGCCATGTTGCAGAGGTAATTCAGTGCCCTCTCAGTAAAAGCAGGACTCTGCACTGACCTCTGCTTCTTTTTTGAGTGCTCTCGTTTTCTCCACCTTCTCCAGGACCTGCTGAGCCTCCTCCACGTTTCCCTCTCCTCCCAGCTGCTCTGCTCGAGCCAGCAGCTTCCCAATCTCCTCATTCAGCTCATGAACACGCTCCGCCTGGAAACACACCACACTGGATTACCGTACAAGCACTGGTGAAGATCTCAGCACAGCCAATCACACTCTGACTCTGATCTAGGGGATGGGCCCAAGGCGTAGTGAGTGTAGCAAGGTCTAGTTTGAGCTTCTGTTTTATTCTATCCTGGTTTGTTGGGTCAAACCACTGACTCTGGAGCTGAGGCTTTTTATTCTAAACCAAAATACGCCTGCCTGAGAAGTGTACTTACATGTTAAAACACTTATCACAGACATCTCTGACTTCCTGTCAGCTGTGGCAAACTGCCTCCACGAGCCCCAATAAACCAGGTGCCTGAAACCTCTGTTTAAACCTCACATAACAGACATCCTTTCAGTCCTGAAATAGAGCTGCAGGGGAAACCAAAGACATGAGGGATTGCCCTGCATGCACTTTTATGAAAATAAGACTTCTTTCTCTCTTTCCATAATAGTTTCTTTCTGTAGCCTGCGTATACAGCCATGTCATGTCAAGGCTGAGATAATTTGGCAAACACTTCAAGAACCTTTCTCTACACACGATATGTTTCTGTTTTCTGAAGATTGTGAAAATTCTAAGCAGTATTTTTTAGGTGTCATTGTAAAATATTTTTAAACAGTTATTAAAATAAAATTAGGATGTTAGTTTACTATAATCGCTCTCTCAACCTGTGGTTCAGTGTTCCTCAGAAAATTAAATAGAGTTTTAGAACTATGTTCTAGAATACAGCAATAATCTAGAAATAAGTTATTTCATGAAGCACGGTTCTAGAAAAAAAGCAATCTTAGACCTAATTAATGTTCTAGAACTGAGCAGTGTTCTAAATAGAATGAGGTGGATAACCTGTTTACCTTGGCAGCAACCTCTGCACTGATCTCCTCCTGTGTCTCGGCCAGTCGTTTCTTGGCCAGTTCGGTTCTGCGGTCACAATCTGCAATGAAAGACTGCAAGTGCTCTGCAGCCTGATGAGACACAGACACAGATAAAATGTATACATTCAGCATTTTGATTTAATCAAAGCATATTAAGTTTCACCACTTATATTTTTCTCTCAAACAAAACCTGACACGCTCTCAGAAATGGTGAAAATATTGATCTGAAGTTTTGTTCATATTCAATAAACCTGGATTAACCCCCCCCCTCTCTTTAAGAACACGAAAAAGGAAGAAAATTTTAGGAAGCTTTTCCCAAAGTGTCCAAAACATGACAAGCCTCTGTAATGAGGAAATAGTTCTGTCAGTACAATAACAATTCTGAATTTCAACACCCAGTCCTAGTATTAACAAAGTAACAGTGTTTGGTAATTCAGTCGATGAGGGCAACGTTTCTAACCTGTTTCCATTCTCCTGAGAATTAGGGTACATTATGTTCAGGACTTCATACTCACATCCAGTTCGAAGAAGTATTCCTGATGTTTGGAGGCAATTTCATAGTCTGCCCTCAGTGCGAGATCATGAACCTTCAAACACTCGCCCAGGTCCATACGCTGGAAAACACACACACATACTTTTTTCAGAGATCTCCCTGGACAAAATGAAACCTGGAAAGATTTCAACACAAAACCCCCACTGGAGCGTAGGTGGGACCAGACACGCTCTAGAGATCACGTTATACATTTGGATGATGGATTGTTGCAGAGTGAAGCTGTTATGAGATTACACTTGTTTAAGATCTGCCACAAACTCCATTCATCCAGATGGAGGACAGTTATAAAACAAACCAGCTGAAATGTCATGATTAAAATTAATGGAACAATTTATCCCCTGTGTGAGCTGACACTAACGCTAATTTATATGTAAAGTTACGTGTACTCTGACTGTACCAGACACAGAGAGAGAGAGAGAGAGAGAGACATTGTCTGTCTTCCCTCAGAGGTACAGAGACAAAAAAGAGGAAAGTGAGAGGGAGAGACAAAAAAGGAAGGGAGATTGGGGAAGGGATGGGAAAACGAGAGAGAGAGAGAGAGAGAGAGAGAGAGAGAGAGAGAGAGAGAGAAAGAGAGAGAGAGAGAGAGAGAGAGAGAGAGAGTTGTAGGAGAAACACAAGATTTAAAAGCAGGGACAGACAGAGAGGAGAAAGGAGGGAGATATGGACATAAGCAAATAAATGTAGAGAGTGTGTGTGTTTGAATATAGCTCCTCGCTCACCGTTCCTGACAGTATGTCGTGAGGGCAGGATTCCAGTAGATGACTTTTACACACACTTTCATCTGTGAATTTGATCCTCTGGCGCATAGTGTCTCCTGCACCAACACACAACAGAAAAAATAACTCAGAGTTCACTGTGCTGCTCCACACTTTATGAAGAGTCATAAATTCCAAGTTTATGTAAAAGTAGATATTTACCTGAAAATTACACTGTTTTACAATGTTCAATTCAGGGGTGGGAACTACACTAATGTTCACTACAGTAATCTTAGTTACACTATTGTTTACTATATTGATGTTCACTATATTGACGTTAACTACATTAAATGTTCATTTCATGGATGTTACCAACACAAAGGCTCACTAGAGTGATGTAAAATAAACTAAGGTTTAATATATTTATGTTAACGTGACTAATGCTTACTATAGTGACATTGCATACACCAATGTTCACTACAGTGATGTGAACTACACCCGTGCTCACTACTGTGATCTTAATTACATGAATGTTCACTACAGTGATGTTAACTACACAAATATTCATTACAGTGATGTTAACTATGCTAACGTTCACTACTGTGTTATTAACTACACTAACGTTCACCAGTGTTAACAGCACTCATTACCTTGTTACAGTAACATGTTTATTACACCAACGTGTTGTTAACTACACTAACGTTCACCAGTGTTCTTAAATTATTCAAAATTCAGTACAATGATGTTAACTATACCAACGTTCACTACTGTGTTTATTAACTACACTAACGTTCACCACCATGTTAACCACACTAATATTCACCACAGTGATGTTAACTACACTAACGTTCACCACGTTAACCACAGTGATGTTAACTACACTAATGCTCATTACAGTGATGTTAACTACACTAACATTCACCACAGTGTTAACTACTCTAATATTCAGTACAATAATGTTAACTATACAAATGTTCACTACTGTGTTATTAACTATACTAACGTTCACCACCACGTTAACAGCACTCACTACCGTGTTGTTAACCACAGTAACATCCATCAGTGTTCTTAAATACACTAATATTCATTACAATGATGTAACATTCACCAGTGTTGTTAACTATATTAATGCTCACTAGATTGGTGTTAACTACACTAATTCTCACTACACGTTTGTTCACCAGTGTAAACTACACTAATGCTCACTACAGTGATGTTAACTACACTAATGCTCACTACAGTGATGTTAACTACACTAATGCTCACTACAGTGATGTAATATGAACAGGCATGTTAACTATAGTAGGAAACTCTCAGCACTCAGAGCCGGTCTGAGATCAAGCTAAAGCTACAGCAGCCAGTTCTCTTTATCAAGCATGGGTTAGCATGACAGCTAGGCTAGGCTAAGCTAAAGCTAAGCCTACTTATTCTACTTTCCATTTCCTCGTCAGGAGTGAAATAATGCCCGGTGGAATTGAAATAAACCCGCGGAAGGGTCTCACCGTCTCGGCCGGTTCCCATCAGCTGGTCCAGCATGGCTCTCATCTGCGCCTGGGCCGACATCTCCTGCTCGTATGTGTTTATTCGGGCTTGTGTTTAGATGTTTGTGTCTCGGACACATGCGGTGTTAGAGCCGCGTTTCAGCCGCAGGCCTCGGTCTCTGCTCCGCTCCGAGTCAACTTTGCTCAACATTCACTCGGAAAATGGCGGACGCCTAACGTTTCCCAAACACGGCGTCTGTTTGCAGGGTTCGGGCCTTGTGTTTAGTTTTAAACCCTCCAGAAAACGCCGAGAGGGTCAGTTCTTGTAGTTTAAGCTCTCTTTCGGTCCCTTCCTTCCTTCCCTCCCTCTCTCTCTTTCTCTTTCCCCGTCCCTCCCTCTCGGCTAAAGCTAATGCTAACGCCCGGGATTTGAAAGCCGTGACGGGGTTGTGTTGTTATTTTTCTGGTTGTGTTTTGTTGTGCTTCTCCGGTCGCGGTGACTCTCCCTCCGCTATTCACTCCATCTCTCCGCTCCTCTGTTCTTCCACTCTACCTTTCCAGGCCTGTTTCAGAACACGTATCTGTCTATCGCTCTCGTCCGCGCTCGGCTCCAGGACGCAGCGCAGATAGGAGGACAGCGCTGATTGGTCGGATCGGCGAGTGACGTCACAGCTTCGCCATACTTTCCCCACAGTGTCTCTTCATAGACTACACAGGTGTTCTCTGTAGTTCTACAATTACAGACTGTAGTTCATCTATTGGTATTGCTAAGAAATGCCCCCCATACACTATTCTCTACTGTTTAGTGCACTATTATAGTGGACTGAATTCAGGAGGGTAATGAATGATTTTAGAAACATCCACATATGGGACTTTCTAAACTCAGTGTACAATGGGTATCCGCTATCCACTAGTGTACATCGGTTGTACACGACTTATTGAGGTGCATATGTGGGATTGTTTGAGTGTCTTAAAAATTGTCCACTATGTTTTTTGTCACCAATACAAAATGACTGAACCACAAAATTATACACTCAACATCATACATACTATACACTCAAGAGGAGCCCAGTTTTGGACAAAAAAACAGGTACGATTTAGGAGGCATCATTCTCAGCGCTGCAGTAACACAGACGTGGCGGTGGTGTGTGTGTGTGTTGCACTACACGGGTAGATCAGACACAGCAGGTGCTGCTAGAGGTTGAAACACTGCCCACATATTCCTTGTTGATCAAACCAATTGTTAGTCAATTCCTATATAAATGCAGGATTATATCTATTCAACCTGGAGCATCTTACATTAAATTAATTTTATATTAACATACAGTAAATTAAAAAAAACATTTGAACACATTCTGTATTATAGAATATATAATATTACAAAGTTTACATGTTTTAAAGTAAATATAAATATTTTTTAAAACTATTACGTACAAGTTTAATATGACCGGCAGCAGCAAACTAATAAAACTGAATGAAATAATAAGCAGTGCGCAGTGGGTGCAGCCCTCAACACAAAAATAACGACTCCAGGACTGCATTGTTTCCCTCTTCTTTATTGTACTGATGTGAAAGAGACATTTCTTAGTTCATGTAGCTGTATACAGTATTATAATCTTATACATATGTATAAAAAAATCCAGTCTTTTTTTTCTCTCTGATATTTTCACGTTGTACAAAACAGAACCTAGCTGTAATTAGCAGTCATAATAAACAAGAATGAACACACACACACATGGGGAGGTCTTCTCAAACTGACACTGCCATCCACGAAGCATCCTTCCCATTGGAAAAAAAAATATCAACAAGACACACTCTCATTGGTTCAAAGCACAAACTGCTGTATTTTGGCTGACCATGCCCATTGTACCACATTGCTAATGGAGATGGCAGGAATACAGTGTCATGCCAATATGAGGAACACCAAGTCTAAGGGAAGTCTCTATGGGAAAAGTGACAAGGATAAAGAATAATGAAAAGGATGCCACACCTCCCCTCCATCCCACCTTCCCCTTGATTTCAGGGCAGTACTGTAAAAGTGAATTATTCTGCAACTGTAGGATTAGACCAGGAGCAAACATACCAATAAAAATATATAAAAAACTGCTGCTTTAAAGAGAAAACTAGCTTCCATCTTCCATTAGCCATGTTAGTCCTGTAGTATTTCTTTAGGATCTGTGGCTGCCTGTACACAGCATTGTGGCATATTAGCATATGACAAATTATTAGGAGTTTCATTCAAACTACTGTTAACCAGTCCAGATTTTTATTAAGTTATCAATCCCAATCCAAATTCTGTTTAAATACATGGTGCCAATGTCTGTTAATTTAACAATGACCCTAATGTGATTTTATTGGACTGCTAGTGTTAGATAGATTGTATTATTGCAAGTGTATGTGCAACAAGCAATATTACATTAGCTTTTTTCCCCTCAGAAAGTTCACAAACTATCACAAGCCCATCAACTTGTAGGGATACAATCGGACTCAGATAGACTAAATTATGCTAAATAGTGTTAACAAAGCTGGATATGTAGCATCATTGTTTACACAAACTGCCCAAAAAATTTTTGCACAGAGGAAAGTGGCTTAGACCTGGAATCCCTTATTTTGAAGGGTCACAGTCTACAGAACAACTACAAATGTCCTAAGAGGTCCGGACATAGACATGGAGGCAGCATAATTACACAAGAAGCATCCCGTTATCAATATGCCTATATTTCAATATAAAGGCTTATTTCTAGCTTGAACACTCCTCAGCTGACATTTCCAGGCTCCACCTACAAATGCACTTATCCGCTTGTTAAGTCATGACGTAGTGACCTTGTGAAACGTCAAACCCTGGTCCAAACAGCTGCTCAGCATGGCCTAATTCAGTAATTTTGCTCATAGATTTAATGACTTTTAAGACCTTCTAGCGCGTTTTTTTTTTTACAAACAACTAGCACCAAATTTAGATAATCGATAGCACAACTCATTAAAACACCGGGACTAACCATGAGCGGGAGACACATCTCTCTCTGTGGCTCCTGTTCTTCCTGAGACGGAACAACGGGAGACAAGTTTCTCTCTCCGCAGTCCTACGGCTCCCAGAGACAAAGCAGCAGCAGCAGCTCTCTCTCCCCACGTCTCCTCTGCTCCCAGAGACAGTGCAGCACAGTCAGTCCACACGGCAGATCACAAAGATCAGAATGAGCTGCGAATGTGCAAACAGTGCTGCCAAAGACACATTTGCTTCTGTTTATGTTTAACATATTCCTTTAATGAACCCCCTGAACCAAGATAGAATTGATTGATATATTCAGCTTTATTCAGACCGTAAACACATGTCTTATAAATGTATGGCCAAAGGGATGATTGGACCCGGAAATGACAAAACGTCACACGTGTCATCACACTTAACATTTGGACTAGTAAAAACAGTTGCTTTGTTGGACTAGCTTTACAGAACATATACACGATTCTTATTTGAGTTCAATGTAGACTATCTAGTTTAAAATGTTATACTAATGAAACTGACTGTGTTGTTGCAGCAAAAAAAAAAGAACCTATACAGGTTGGAATGCTGTTAGCTACAGTGCTAATGTTAGCATGCTAATGTTATACCAATCTTAAATGTAAACACTACAATTCTTTTGCTCATGTTTACATCAGTAGATACAAAGTAGCATATTTTATAGGTGTAGCTATTCTAATCTAGTTCTTTTTTTCCCAATTCTAATCTAAGATGTCTTTGATTAGTTACATGAGCTACGCTATGCTTCTTGGTGTGGCGAGATGCATTATGAATGAAGAAGGCCTTCCCATGAAAGCTTTTAAAACAAGTTTCATCACCAAGAACCACAATTCAGAGATATACAGTACACATACATATTTATATATATTTATATATATATAATAAAAAACAAGTCACAGCCAAAGAAGAGTGAACATGATGATAAACTCAAAAAAACCTTGTACTTTTTTTTTTTTTTTTTTTTTTTTTTTAAGAAAATGAATCATAAAGCTAGTGAACACACAGATGGCCACAAAGTTTGCTACATTTCTGTGTACAGTGACTGACACTCTCGGGTCATTATTTTTTCCCCCTCTACAAAATAAGAGAATTCCTACAAATCTTAAAAATAAAATCACGACAGAGATGTTGCTAGCACCTGATTTCCCAAAAGCTTCATGTCACTGTAAGAACACTGTGATAGCAATTAAAAGTCAATTTTATTTTATTTATTTTTAAAAATAATTTCTACAATCATTTTAAAAGGTGATTTGAACACTTTTGGGAAACAAAGTCCTGTATTTTGAATATAAAATATATTTGACATATGCAGTTCATAACAATGATTTTATTCTCTCTTTTTTTTCTCTTCTTTTTTGGTGCTACATGTTTGTTCTTAGCTGAAATCATAAAGTAAGCAAAATCCCATTACAAGTTCTGCCCCCAAAAAGCCTCTTTCCATACTGATCTAACACAAAGCTTTACATTAAAGATAAGTAAGAGAGGAAAAAAGTGTGAAAAAAAGGATAGAAGAGGGAAATTCTTCTATTTTGGAGATTATGGTGCCCCATGCTGCTATGACAGTGACACCATGAAGAGTGTTGGGTCAAAATGGTATGGGGGCTTGGTCACAGCCAGGATATATTATGTGGTTATTAGGGCGTAGTTAGTGGGCATGGATAAAGGGTTGTGGATTAGTGGCTATGGTTAGTAGGTGTTTTTGCTGGTTGTGTAAGGCAGTGAGGAGAACTGGCCTCAATACATTCAAATCCAGACTCAAATTCAATCTTACAGAGATGTACTGGACTGTGCTAGCATCTCACAGCGCTAATCTCAGCTGTTATCATGATAGCACCAGTCAAACACCACAGCACAGCTAACAAAGGAGGAAAAGTATTTTTCCCAGTTAGAACAGAGTCCTATATTTATAATATTCAAGTCTGGTGTTGTTCACAGTTAGCTTCATTTTTCTGATAGTGAATGCTGTTGACACCATTAGCTGTAAATGAGCAAAAGCTACTTTTGCTAGTGCAATTTAGCATGCTGCCTTATTCACCAAATTGAATAGACTCTTTCACTGTTAACCTATGGGCAAAAATAACCTCTAACTATTGTGCCAATTAAAATATTCCTGTTAGCCTTACTAACAATATTGGCTTTCATTCACCGTTAATGCTGTTGATTCAGCATTAATGAGAGCTACTAATGCTGATGTAATGTTTATAGGGAAATAGCTTTCATCCTCCATTAGCCATGTTAGCATAGTAATATTGATTTAGGATCTGCTGTTGTCTGTACACTGCATCGAGGCATATTAGCATATGAAAAGCTATCAGCGATGTTTCATGCAGTCTATTGTTTACCAGTCCAGATTTGTATTCAGTTATTAATTCCAATCCACTACAAACCATGTAATTCCTAACTTTGTTATATCAGTAAAGTGAAAATGTGTGTGGGTTTGTGTGTGTCTGTATGTGCCTGTGAGCAAGGTGCAAAATGACATGGGACTACACGCCACAAATGTGGTATAAAAAGCCAAAAATCAGCGAGATGTTTTAAGAACAGGATTTTGGGTGATCTACTGAGGTATAGTGTAGTCAAGCTCCTTAGCACCGTTTACTCAGGCTATTGACAATAACACTATCCATTTACCCTTTTAATATTTACCTCCAACACTGTATTTGATAATCTGTTTTCATTTTCATCACTTTACTTCAGGTCATTTTACATAAGTTTACATGGTACCTACATAGGTCTTAGATGACAGCAGACATCAAACTACATAAACATCTATAGGAACATCACCTTTCCTGTGTTAGTCAGATTTGGCCTATAAAAATGTTATGATCTGATGCTGGGATGTAGGCTAATGATGGCTATGTAGGCTAATGTAGCACCTGTATCCCTGTGGATAATGACCTACAGTAAAGTGTTGCAAAGTTATGATATTGAGGAGGATTCATACACTAAATAGAACCTCAAAAGTGTAATCGAAATTCTGCAACAATAGATTTTCAATTGGGATTTCCATGCTCCACCCACAGATGAGTTCTTTCATAGCTACTTTTGCTAGGTTGGACAAGCTGTACAAAACACAGGCAGAAATCATAATCAGATTCTATCTTTACAGAAAATATTCACTATTACAATGGTTCTTTAATTACCACAATGGTTATAACAATCAAAATAATAGCCCTGCTTTTCAGTTCTGGTCGTAAATTGCCCTACTTTGCCTCGACATTTTCCATCGGGGGAATCCCTGGGGCCATCTTAAAGGGCATTGCATTTCTGCATCACCTGAAGTGAAGTGTTTCAACTGAGCCATTGGAGGGCAGAGGGAATGGGTTAACACTGATGTTCACTTCAGAAGCAGAACTTGCCCAGAATGCACTGCAGCATGATGCATTTTCCATAGCAATACGAGATAAAATATATTTTAAAATATGGTTAGGTTATACCATATAAACATTAAAAAAAATACTTAATATTCCTTTCTTGTGATTACACTTTGAAAACTTCACCTTTATATTATGGTGTAGACAGTTTGTAACAAGTGTAATGTGCAAATTAATAAAGAAATATGTAAAGTGTGACACTGTTTGTGTTAGTTCTTGGGGGCGAGTGAGTTCAGATAAAAAAAACCCCACTCCTCGTTGCCCCTCCTATTCTTATATTGCGAGTGGCCTCATGTGACGTAGGTGTTATGAATTTCAGAGTGATCAGTGGACGTGGGCGTAGACAGATAAAAACAAAAACTGAAACACAGCTCCATGGTCCTTTTCTGATCTTACTTCTCTATGAAGAGAAGTGTGTATGGTACCATAAACTTTTGATTAAAAAAATGGTGCTGTATAAGCTCATTTTATATAAGCTCAATATATTACTGTATTTTTGCTAAGAGTAACAGTGTTTAAAACAAAAGTTATTCATATCAGACGGCTACAATTTTTTTTTTATTGCTACATGACCATGAGGGTCAAGTTTAAAAATGTGCTACAAAGCTGCATGTTGTAGCTAGTCAGGTTAAAACAACAGTGAAGTTGCCATGCTAACATTTGCATGACTGCATAACAAATGTAGAACACATTATTAGTGGATTAATTCATAAAGGATTCAACTTGTTACGAGTAGGAATATTTACATTAGCTGTGAAAGACCATGTTTGTGGGCGGAACTTGGGTTGGTTGCCTAGCGACAAAGCTGTTTACAGTGCTCCTCTCGAGGTAAATTCTAACCTATACCTATATTCATTACTTATTAACTTGATAATGTAGCATTATTTGTGTGGGAGAAGAGCTATATTTGTCCCAACATCCTTCTGCTCTCAGAGGAGTGTGCAGTAGCACTTTGGTTGGCACTTAATTTGGTATTCAAGCTATATTTCAGGGCTGTTAGTCTTTAATATTGTATTTCAGCACTGTATACTGAAGGACGGACATCGAAAAAGAAAAGATAAATGTTAACATAACATTTAGATTTGTTTCTCTCCAATGAGCTCCTTTAAGAGTCTGCACTCATGGCGAGGGATTTGTGTCATGAGGGTTACTGTAAAGCAACTCAAAGCTAGTTTTGTACAGATGTACATTATCCTCGATAGCCCTTATTCTCAGCTAAAATCAAATACAGTTATGCTAATCCGCCATCATAGCCACTAATTAGTCTATGTTTGAAAGACGCACACTCACCTGAACGTGAACTGATGTCAATTAGAATTAACTTTTGAAGTCATTAATGATTTTAACATAACTGTTCAGCAGAATTTGAAACATAATCTGATCGCAGCTAAAGCATTAAGCTTTTTCTACTAATATAAACCTTTCATTAAGACTGGAACTGAGAGAGAGAGAGAGAGCGCAAGGGCATGAGAAGGGGAAAGTGAAAAATCTTAATCCCTAATCATGCGTTTGTTTTACCTGGGGAAGTGCTATATTTTAAGTGATTACCTCCAAGATCAGCTTTTCGAATCCAGCAGGACTCTTTATTGTGTTAAGTGTTTACATATTTAGTGTTTGGACAGGTTTAAATTCCAGTGAGGTCCTTGGCAAAACTCATCCTGCTTGAATAAGGCTTTAAAGGGCAAGCTCACCAAATTTTCAAAATGATTGCATAATTAAAAACGTTAAGGTGTATACCAGTCATTGAGATTGGTTTGATAAAACACTTCCAGAGAAAATTACGCACTCAGAATTGTTCACAGTGATGATGGATGGAACCAGACGTCTGTAAAGCAGTCTGAGCCTGCGAGTTTCTCCTCAGTGAATCATTTTATATCAAACGACTCTGAATGACTTTTTGTAAATCCCAGCCACTGGGTTCTTCCAGAAAGTTTTTAAAACAGGGTGGAATTCCCCTTTGAAAGAAGACCCAGTGTTGCGAGGGCTAGGAACGCAATAAACAGAGTGGAAAAGAAGAGGGCGGTGTTGCTGTTCAATCGTCCCTGGGTTTATGTAATATACAATTGTGAGAATGTGTGTGTGTGTTTTATTTATTTATTTATTTGTTTGTTTTTGTATTTTTTACAAAAGCTGTAATTTCCACCACTGTGAGTTGATAGGAGAGAAAGAGACAGACATTTAGAAAGTGGTAATTCTGGTGCAGTAACTCAGTCTGGCCTGTGGGGGGCATTAGAGGGCAGTGAGGCGGCCAGTAAGTGCAGCCTGCAGCTCAGAGGGAAGAAACACACCCAGCTCAGTGATAATACCTCCAGTTATCAACTGATGAGGGGTCACATCAAAGGCAGGATTCCATACCTCTATACCTGCATAGACAGAGAGAGAGAGAGAGAGAGAGAGAGAGAGAAAGAGATTGCAGTTGATGTTACAGTGTAGAGTAGCCGCCATATTGGGGAATTTCTCATTACTCAAGCACAAAACTCAAATAAAAACTGTGATATCTAAATAGTTTTATTGTTTTTGTCAACAATTTTGTCCTGATTTAGATGCTAAAAGTAAAGAAGTATGCGCCCCTGACCCATTTCTACATGTCACGTTTGTAAACAGAGCTTTGTTCGTTTTGTGTCAGTCGTCCGTCAGTAGGAAAGCTCGGGCTGCCCAAAGCTATATATATATATATAAAAAAAAAATACTCCCAAAGTACACCCTATGTACTCCCAAAGTCCTCCATATTGCATGAAACGTGAACCTTATATCTTACTAGGTGTGGGTGATATGGCCCTAAAATAATATCACAATATTTCAGGGTATATTAATATATTATATATACACAATATTTCAGGCTATATGAAAAAACACTTAAAAATACTTTTATTAATTTCAAGAACACACTATTGCAACAAAATAACTGTTACATTAATATGAATTATATTCAATTAATAATATGTTTATTTTCTTATTTAAATTATTATATTTAACATTATATTTTCATACAGATCTAACCATTTCAAACATTCAGAAGGAACAACAAATAAATGCATAAGCATTTGCTTTTTTTGTAAAAAAAAACAACAGTAACTTCCCAAGGTTCTGTCATGATAAAATATATATAGAATATTGATATTTTATTTCCAAACCACCTCCACACGACTGAAGTCACTCTTCTTTTGGAGAAAATTCTTTGATTCTTTGAAGCAAATCAACACTGCGCCTGTTGCTGTGCCTAAATGACTCACGTAATGAATGTATGCCGTATTACGAGTAACTGCATGATATCATTACATAAACAAGTCCGAATATCATGATAATCACGATACTGATTTTTTTTTTATCATTTGAAAAACATTTGCGATATTATTGCACACAATACGATATGGCACAGCCCTATATCTTACTAAATATTATTTTCAACATTCAGCGCAGTTCGTAACCCTACCCCGAGTGCAGATACTTATTTTATGACCAACTGTGCCCTACAGAGTGTATAGGAGACATCTGAGATTCAGCCTCAGCTTTGCTACAACATGGAAACACTATTCACTGATCAGTCACACTTTCGGGCAATGAGAAGGACTTCATTAAACTTCAAAATAGGGGAAAAAGAATGAGACAAAAAAATGTGACATGCTTCTGTAGTGTCAGGGATGTGTTTTCCTTCCTACTGTAAATTTATCATCTTGGAGATGGGTTTTCTCTGACATCTACATTACCCATCCTCCACAGTGGTTTAATATTATCACATCTTCAACCAGCTCCTTGGATTAGACCTTGTATTAAGATAAAAACAGAGCCTCATAATACCAGACAACCGAGAGGGAGTCTGTCTGACTGGTCTGATATCAGCTCTGTGTTTAAAACTCTGCATGAAATGCTGCAGTCAGGGAGAGAGTAGCTGCTCTGGCATCAGCTCTTAAATCTCCCCCAGAGAAACGTCTTCAGTCCCAGATACCACAGTTATTAAAACTACACACTTAATTAAACTGTGAACACACACACACTCCCTCTCATTCTCTCAGTCTTGATTAATTAAAAACAGCACTGTACAGTTTCAATTTCGCATGTCACAACAGACGCCGTCTTTAACACTCTCTCTCTCACACACACACACACTCATTCTGTCATGAACTACTTCACACATGCATTTCACACCAGGGCTGCAGTGACTTCCCTACACACTTCATGGCATATACACTACATGTCCAAATCTTTGTGGACACCCTCTCATTAACATGGCTTAATGAGGATTTGATGGCATTCCACCACATAAACCTTAGTAAAGTTCAGTGATTTTGGAACGATTAGCACAAACTCCCTGCAACTCATCCCACATGTATTGGAAGCTCCATCTCTCCAGAGAACCCAGTTCTTCTGCTCCACAACCCAAAACTAGGGCTTTAAACCTCTCTGTCGCATGCTTGGCACTGGGAACAGTGGTCTTAATTTGGCTCCAGACTTCCACACATGAACTGCCAGACTCACCTGGTGCAGCCACTGGGACTCCATTGATGCTGGTCAGCTCCTCGGCCGGTCGCTCCTCAATCACAATGTCCCGCCCACTCTCCAAACTCAGGTCACATGACGTACTGGGAGCTGCCACGTAGAACGGTATCCCATGATGTTTTGCAGCGATGGCCAGCTGGTACGTGCCCACTTTGTTTGCCGTGTCGCCATTAGCAACAACCCGGTCTGCGCCGACAACAACAGCTACAAACACACAAAATGTCGGTTAAACCTTAGGGCTGTGTGTGTGTTTGTGTATGTGTGTGTGGGTGGATGGGATGCAAGTCTGAGTAAGTGCCCTGAGATATTATAAACTTTCAGTAGTAATGTGAAGGTAAACATATTTTACAGGCTTAAGTTATCTGGCTAACTGAGAAATCATGCTTTGTGAAGCACCCCCACCAAGTCCAAAATTTCTCATATCAAAGATTTTCTAAACTAATTAATGTTGCTTTTTAGGCACCTCGGATAATATTTATACAATTTGCTTGAAATCTTTGTTAAAATAATGCCTCCCTCTCCCAACTGAACTTTCAATTGCAGAATCAGTATTCCGCATTCCTCAACTGATACTGACACGGAAGTTATGTTTAATTACATTGTCACACATTGTTCAAGAAAAGGCATTTCCAGAGGCTAAAGCAGCTAATTGTGTTAACTACTTTGCACAATTGAGTCATTATTATTAATCCTCTGTGTAGGAGGCACTTCCCGGACACGTGTTCTTGCTTGTGTTGCTGTGTGCTAAGTTGCTCAGCGAGCAACACAAAATAAGCAATCAAAAGCTGGGGCTGTTTGTCCTGTTTCCAGTGCCCCAAATCTCTAAGCCCTGAAGAAGGAAACAGACTGAATCAAGACTACACTGGACTACATTGGGGAGAAAGGTAAGTCATTATTATTTTTTTAATTATGTTTTTAGGAAATGGATGTTACCCACCAGGTAAGATGAATTTCAGAGTTTGAACTCACCGGTGATGCCCTTCTCTCTCATGGCAAGAGCAGCCATGCTGTCAGTGATGAGTGTAGCAGGAAACCCCTCCGCCACGGCTTCATACGCCGTGAGTCTGGCTCCCTGATTATACGGCCTTGTCTCCGTACAATACATGCGCTTCAGACGCCCCAGAGCATGGAGAGACCGCACCACACCTGAAAACAGACACACACACACAGGTTAATACACAGTGGCAGAAAATCAAATAAACGTTCACTCATTTGTTGTTTATGGAATAAGCATCTGAATCAGGGCACTGACCAGATTCATTCTTCAAATGATACAGTATCCAGGATGCAGAAAATATAACGCCCAAAGAAAAACATGTATTTTTGTGGTTGTTTAGTTTGCTACATCGTTTGAACTCAGCTCTTCTTCACACTGTGTGAAAGTTTCTTAATGAATGGACCAATAGAAATGCTCCAAAATTACTTGGAATTAAATTTTTACATCACTTCCATTTAAAGATTTTTTTAAAGGGCTTTTTCTTTCTCCTGTAAAGTTACTCTTTTGGAGAAGCATGTATTTTCTGGACTCTGACATTATGTTGATTCATGAAGTTTCATGCATCAAAGATGTTTCATTAAGACCCAGAACATGTCCTCTTTAAAAGATGAAGATAAAGGTGATATTTTTTCTTAATTTGATAAGGGGTGTACAAATAATTGCTACTGGAACTTTTGCTACTAGATCTCTGCATGCATGACAAGACTGATCAGAGTCTGGGTGCTGCTGTGTTGTCTATCCCTGTATAAAAGAAGCTTCATACTGCCACAAAATACTGTTGGGCAAACTATGAAATTTTCTGAGCAGGTGCACGCATTCACACCCTGTAAAAACACCTGGTACTGGTTTCTTTTCTAAAGTAAAATGCTACTCATTTCACACGTACTAACTAAAGTGACAGGTGGAACATCTTCGGCTTTGCTAGGTTATGTTCTTTGTGCAACATCAGTGATGAGAAAGAAGTGTAGTAACAAACATGACTAGGATTAAAAAAAAAAAAGAAAAACAAACAAACAAAAAAAAAAACAGCCAAGCGCACACCGTTTCAAAATCTCTAATTTGCAGTCTCACCTAGCGCAGTTCCATATCCGGCAGTGGCGAGGCTGCCGGTGTTGCAGTGTGTGAGGATGGTGACCGAGTCTCTGGGCACTCCTGACAGGATGTGCTGGGCGCCATAGTTGCCAATTTTCTTGTTGTCATTTACGTCCCGTTCCAACATTTCCTCGATCCAGTTAATCACGCTGCAGAGGGGTGGGGCCAAGACACAACGAGGGACGTTATCTCAGGGAAAACACACTTTAGTGGCAAAGTAAAAAAAAAAAAAATACAGGGAAATGTATCAAATATAACATTTATGGTTTAATTATCTGTTCTATCTCAGTTCCTATATCTCAGAGGTGTAAACAAAATGTATAGGAACAAAGAGAGTGAATGCCAGACTCCCAATCAATTAAATACAAAGGAAATGTAAATTCTGGAAAAACTGATTTACAGTGTATTGTATTGGTCAGGATTTTAATGTGGTGTTCCACAAGGCTCTGCTGTGGGGTCCTTGCTGTACACAATTTCTCACACTCACCCAGTCATTCGTACACTCACACCTGTGTACAATTTCTCGCACTCACCCAGTCATTCACACCAGTGGACAATTTCTCACACTCACCCAGTCATTCACACTGTCTAAATAAATAGTTGTTTTAATTAATATTGTCGCATTTTTAGGGACACTGCTAAAGAAATCAACCCAGTCCTCCTCAGTACCTTTCTCTGAGCTGGTCCCCACTCTTCTCCATGCTCTCATTCTCAGTAAACTCCATCAGTTCACGAGCTGCTCGGCCCATGTTTACAGCGGTAGGCCGGGCAGAAGTCAGGTGACACAGGGACTCTCTGATGAATCCTACCGGGTCTTCGCCCCCAGCACCCCCTCGCAGCTCCACTGCCAAACTTAGACAACCCACGATCGCTATGGCAGGAGCTCCACGGACCTGTTGAGTCAGAGGTCAGTGGGCAAACTCATTATCAGGGATGGTATTATGTGTGTTTTTATGTGATGTTGCACACATTTAGTGCTGTTATGAAACCAGCTGAAATGTAATATTTCTTCAGTATCGAGAGGGGAGTTTAGCTATTGCACCAGTATGGCCTTTAAACAACAGGGCAATAAAAAAACTAATATATATTAGTTTTACCTTTATTTAAAAATTTCACAAAAGCAGCACAGAGTTTCAACTAAAGAATATACACAAGCACATAATCACATAAATCACATAAACATTTTACATATAATGTCTACACAAAGATAATCTGGACTTAGTTGACTACAACACATCCTTAAAACCATTCAGTGGTACAGCATTTTTAATCTGTCTGTTTTGTTATTTTTCCAAGTAAAAATGAAGAAAACCTAAAAGCTCTCTTTCCTAATTTGGTCCTAACTTTGAGAATGAAAAAAATCACAACACATCAAGAGAACGAAGACTGATTTCCACATTTATATTAAAAAAAGAAAACAAGTAAAAAGTTTACCTAGAATGGCTTTATAAATAAAAACATACCAATGACTGAGACATGCACCTAGAGCTCCAGTCATTGTCTAATACAGAATAAACTTTGGTGTGTAAAGGACTATAGAGGCTACTGTGAATGTTACATGTCACATGTAAACATCCCCTTAAAACATAGGGATTCATTCATTGTGTAAATATAATGACATCATAGTCTATTCCATGTTTACTATTGCCATGACGTTAACTCCATCTGTGAATTTGTGATATCATGCAGTTATAAAGGTTGTGTTTATGATGTCATTCTTCTGATTACCATTGTAACATCACACAGTTATAATGTCACTTAAAATAAAGATCAAAGACAAAAAGAAGGAAGAGGAAATTTGAACTAAACAAAAGTTCATATCACTGACTCTTTAAAAGTCAGGGACATTTATTATGTCATAATGATGTCACATGCTGGAATAGCTGTAGTTCAATAATGGAATGGACTTCAATTTTAGCCGTGACATCATGCAGCAAGGATAACATGGCTGCGGCTGAAGGCTATTTCATTATGAATCTACACCTATTCCATCTCATGACATCATCCTGGCATAATAAAAGTCTCTGACTTGGACTTTAAACTTGACATGATTTAATTAGAACAGAATCTTAGATTTCTTTTTTAACTGAAGGGAAGATATCTGAGTGAAGGTGAGAGCTGAGAGAAGAGCAGACAGGAGATGTAACAGAAGAGAGCGAGGGAGGGAGGGAAGGAGGGAGCTGGCTGCATCAATAATGCATGGAGCAGGTTTGCTGTAACAGCATGCAACGTGCACATCACCAAGAGAAAAGAAGCATCCACCATCATCCCGCCACGTGGCCTCGGCTCACACTCGGATTATAGACGTAATGGTACGACACCTCGGCTTTCAGCGTGTTTTCATAAAATCAACATCTGTCCAACAACGCCAGCTGTTTCTGTTTCTCACAGATGACCACTCCGTTGCAGGGCGCTTCAGTGCAAACAGGATTCCCTACATTTAAGATTAAGGCTCCACACATTCACTGAATCACTGGGGCGAATCCATTCAGAAATATAATCCTGACCATACTCCCAGGATGTGATCATATTCCTGGGATTTTGACCAGATTCATTCCTGGGCTTTGATCACAATCCCGGTATTTGACCACGTTCCTGGGGTTTGACCAGACTTTCAGGATTTCACTAAATTCCTGTAAATTGATCGCATTCTTGGGCTTTGACCAGATACGTGCAATTTGGCCAAAGTCCTGGGAGTTCGCCACATCCTTGGACTTTGACCACATTCCCAGGAATTAACCACATTCCTGAGATTTGACCACAATCTTGGAATTGGACTGCATTCCTAGAATTTGACCACATCCATTCCAGACATATGACTTCATTCCCCAGATTTGACCATATTCCTGGGATGTGGGGTCAGCAGATCTCATTTTCCGGCACAATTCCAAATGACTTTTTTCTTAAATGAAGAGGACAAACAGGGCTGCCCCTTCAGATCAGTAATAAGTATGCAATAATAATAATAAAAATAGGGTAATATTGTAATATGATAATAACATGTAAACAAAAGATCAGTTTCCTAGTTGTTTGTAAATATTAATTTAGTAGCTGTGGCCAGGTGTGTGATATCTCCCATTTTGGAGCTGTAATTACACACACACACACACACTTCTTTTGTGTTATTCCTCAGTGACTGTGTTTCACAAGTTTAACATCAGCTCCTGAGGGGCATTAGTGTAATATGAGGTTGGTGCAGGGGTAAAGCTACTGCCTTCTACACAGGGGACTAGGGTTTGACTCCCTGTTCGTGCAAAGTACAGATGGTTGTACTGGCAGGTAAGTGATCGACCCGGGGGTCCTGAATGGATCTGGGATTAGATCAGAGGGGTAAAGACTGGATTACACACTCCACACCACAGGATAATCTCAGATCACACTGTAATATCGCTCTGACAGAGAGAGGCCAGGCTTTAGCAAGTACACAGCCCACCTCACGCTCTCACCAGCGCGGTGTGTGTAGCTGATTGTATCCAGGCAAAATCACGATGTTTTTTAATGGCAAAATTTCAGTGTCATTTAAATTACCCTCTGTTTGATTTCTACAAACATTCACTGACCAATCACATTTTACTCTGGTGTTGTCATATCAACAACCAGCTAATTGGCTCATAGTAACTTTCTCAGCGGCCAGTATGCGCTGACCTGCCTCAACACACCAGCCTACCACACGGCCAAATGTTTGGGGTCACCCTTATACCCGATTCTGACTTTCTGTTAGTCTCGTCTGACTCCTTCCTCACTGCGGGTATGAGACTGACGTCGACAGTGTTGTGTGGAAGGCTGAAGTGAAGAGGTACACGATGGAAAATGTAAAGTTTACTACCGGGAAAGGTTTTAAATGCTGTAATTTATTTGTTAAATTCTGCTTCATCCTCAGAGCCAAAGATAAAATATGAAAATACCAATAAAATAAAAAATATCTGATGGTTTACTTTAGCACATTACGGCACACTGTTTTTAGTAAATATTCATTTGGTCCGGATTAGTGTTATGTCTAGCACTGATGATAGCTACACTGTAAAATGACTTCATCACCACCATCACCAACATTACCACAGTCTAGATGTGTAATAAATGTGTAATGCAACATTTAAATGGAGTGTATGACTTACAGCCTGCTCACCTTCCATCAGAAATGTGTTATCGATAGACTGAACGATCAATAGATAGATACATAGATAACCAAATGCCGTTAGCATCCACCAGACCTGTATACTAGCATTGTACAAAGAAGAGTACAAGAGCAGGAATGCGCTCATTGCAGAACTTCTGTTGAAAGAAACTCCACCCCCAGCCGTGGACTTTAAGGTGTTTATAGTTTGTGAACAGTTCACAGGATTATACAGTCATGCTTTAAACAAGACAGAGGGTAATATCCAAGTACGAGGCTGGGGTCTGCAATGTCGGGGTCAGAATGTTTAGCCTTCAGGTCGTCTGGATCAATTACATTATTGTTTATCCCAGCAACAGTCTCGGCTCTCTTCGCTGAGTCTCAGTGTGGTTTCCTCACACTTTTCTCATGTTCCTCTGGTTTAACTCTATCACGACTGCACGGGGGCAGCCTTGGCCTAATGGTTAGAGACCGGGCTTGGTACCGGAAGGTTGCCCTTGAACAAGGCACCGAACCCCCCAAATGGTCCCTGGACGCCAGGGATGGCAGCCCGCCGCTCTGGGTATGGGTTCACAGCCCCTAGTGCACAAGTGTGTGTGTGTGTGTGTTCACAGCCACAGATGTGTTAAATGCTGAAGGCAAATTTTGTTGCACGTTGTACAATGACAAATTATTCAAACACATTTCATTTTCATTTTTCAAAACGATGTACATTCTTCACTGTTCTCTCTGTGACAGAACCTGGAAATTGGCACCTTGATGACCTCATGGGGAAAAAAATATAACACCTGGTCAAGACTGTGACCCAGAAACCTGGTGTCATTTTCTGTGTTCATAATTTAGGAATTTTTCACATTTTCAATTTAAAATCTTCAAATTGCATTCATTGTTTAGCAGCCTTTATAACAAGGTTCTCCGTTCATGTGTCGGTGCTAGATCATTCCTGCATTACTAGATCACTCTTGCATTCATGCATTCTCTTCTTTCTTGGAACCGGGAAGCATCCGATAAGTGTCACTTTTTCTTATTCTGTAGGTCACGTGACTTCTCAGCGCCAATCACGTGCAAGAACGAAAACAGACGATAACCGACGAACAAAGAAGGCTAATTGGAACGGGACAGTGACGTCATCGCAACCCCTCCGCGCTAGTCCCCGCGTTAATTCATTAAAGAAGAGCGGGTAGGTGAGGGCTGCGTCTGAACCGGGTGGAGGGAGGGGGATCTTATAAAAGACCCCCTCGCTCTCGGGGTCCAGGCCTTTATTCACACGTCACACAATAACCCGTGACAGTATCAGCGCCCACCGAGGCCGGTTCATGTTTATGCAAATGAGCCGCACCGACGGCACGAAGGAACAAAGCGCGAGCCCCGCGCGCACACAAAGGAACGTCTGCGCGAGGCCTCGCGCTGGGCTTCTCGGGTGTGTGTGTGTATGTGTGTGTTTGTGTGCGCGAGCCGTACCTTCATGGTCCGGATGGCCTCGTACGCGTCCTGCACAGAGCGGATCTCCTCGTGCACGCTCTGTTGCGGCAGCAGCAGCTGGTTAAGGATCTGTAGAGAACCGGTCCGGTACCGGATCGCCTCCAGCGCCATCTCCCCCGTGCGCCCTCGCCGCCTTTTACCTCTGGAGAAAGGATTGTAAGAGTAAACAACGGTAACACCGACCACCCCCCTGAGGGTCCGGAGCAGCGCGCGCTGAGGGAGAGGGGGCGCTTTAAAGAGACGCACACAGCGCGAGCACACACACACACTTATATATACAACACACACACACTCTTATATACAAGACACGGAACCACGTGCTCTCTCCGGCAGGAAACTCAGAGCCTTGGCCACGCCCCCTCTCCCTCCCAGCTTGCTGAGCTGAGATCAGTGCACTTGATTCTCTTTATGTGGTGGGATCACTTTAAAAGCTTATCAGCGTTCAGACTCATTTCAAGTCAGGGCAGTTCAGATCAGGACCCTGTAAAGTTTACAGTCCCTCAGCCAGTCTGGTTCTGGTCAGTGCTGGTCACCCAGTGTGGTTCTGCTGCGTGACCAGAGCACCGTGTCCACTGCGGCAGCTGGTGAACAATAACCTCAGTGGGGCTGTGTGTAACAGTGTCAGTTTCATCAGCCATCACAGTACAGTTTAGCACACACTGCAGGACACACACACCCTGTGAAAATCAGTCATTCTTAATATAAAATGGAGAAAAACAGACGATAAACTGCAGCTGTAATGTGCTCAAATAGTAGGTACATTTCATTGTATGAATCATACATAGTGCTGGCAATTAATCAAAACTGACATTCAGAACTTCAAAAGAGAATCTTTTCCATAACAATAATATAGATTTTCAATATTTTTTCTTTTGTGTTCATCCATTTTTTGTTAACTATTTTAATGTCCCCCACTGTTTTTATGAACTGTCCCTTTAAAACCACACTAGTGCACTGTAGTCACAGTATTTTGCCCCATCCAATCTGCCACAAGTAAGCAACATGGAGGAGAACATAAACAAAGAAGCAGACCGAGCAACTCCAGCAACTCACACCAAAGAAAAAGGCTGTGTCAGTGGTTTGGATGTGTTTTGACTTTAGAGAAGATGACACTGAACATAAACAAGTGAAATGTAAACACTGACAAAAACAGTTTCAACACCATAGTTTATCCCAACTGTCTGTTAACAACAGAAGCACAAACACAAAATTCAATCCTTAAAAACTGAATGTACAAGCTCCCAGCAACATTTAAAACAGAAATTCCAGTTTTAATACTTGAGCATATTTACAGCACAAGCCTCATCAATGAACTACGTTTATATATATATATATAAATTAATTGTGAAATTGATTTGAGGTAATATCGCCCACCATATAACCATACATTGCAGTTCAGAAGCATAAATAAACCAGCAGAAACACTATTAAGACAATATTAGGAGTTTCTAGAGTGCTGTATATTGGTGGATCATATTGTAGTGTATATACAACTACAGGGTGGCGCAGCAGGTAGTGTCGCAGTCACACAGCTCCAGGGACCTGGAGGATGTGTGTTCGATCCCCACTCTGGGTGATTGTCTGTGAGACGTGTGGTGTATTCTCCCCGTGTCCACGTGGGTTTCCGGTTTCCTCCCACAGTCCAAAAACACATGTTGGTAGGTGGATTGGCGACTCAAAAGTGTCCGTTAATGTGTGTGTGTGTCTGTGTTGCCCTGTGAAGGACTGGCGCCCCCTCCAGGGTGTATTCCCGCCTTGTGCCCAATGATTCCAGGTAGGATCTGGACCCACCGCGACCCTGAACTGGATAAGTGGTTACAGATAATGAATGAATATAAAAATACAACTGTGTGTGTGTGTGAGAGAGAGAGAAAGAGAGAGTAAGTAAGTATCTGGACCAAAGTTTATTGACACATAACTTTTCACACAAATTTTTGGTGGATTCTGGAGGAGAGAGAGATCTTGTTGAATGTGGATGCTGCAGGAATCCTGTGTTCTGATTAATCAACAATAACCATCAGTTCTCTACTTCACTGTGAACTAAATCTAATTGGGGCAGGAAGAAGCACCCTAGAGGGGCCCATTTCAAAGTTGCTGATTGGCTAAATTTACGTCACTATTTGTGTCTTCCATTCATCCGCAAACAACCCATAACAGAATCACTCCGTTTTAACACCTTAGACATCTGTTCTGTATGGTGCACTTCCTGACCTTCCTCCAAAAAAAGGGTGTATTGGTTTTTTTTTTGTCAGCATTTCATAGCAGGACCAATTTTAGTAACTGCAGAATCACTATGCAAAGTGTATTATTGGTAACGGTGGGCTATATTATTGATTCCCAGGCTCACAAGTTCTAATGGGGAGAGCGAAGGTCACCTTTTCCCATTTCCTCTCATCAAATCTTGTACTCAGTGAGAAAATATCTCCTAAAACTAGTACATATAAAACTACAAGGAGAGACAACTAGTGCTGTTTTTTTTTAGGACTGAATATATTAGCAAATGAATGGGGCCTCAGTCCATACAAAATTGAGTTTAGCATATTCTGACTCCACCTCCATCTTTGATGCAATAGCCCGAATTCTGTGATGTCACAATGGGGCTAATTTGTCCACACCAATTTAATTTTATGAACCCTAAATGCTCCTAACAGTGAACTGGCCCATGCTACATTCATATTAAGATCATTAGATACTCAGGTTAATGTTATTAGCTTTCTGACTAAGTGTATTAGTAGTTGTTTAAGCTACCTTAAGTAATGGGGAGAGAGAGAGAGAGAGAGAGAGAGAGAGAGAGAGAGAGAGAGAGAGAGAGATCTCAATGGCCAACAAAACACACTCACACAAAGCACAAAATGCTGACATCTGCACTTTAATGAGTGATCATAATTGGCCCAAAATAAGTGCCACTCTGCTGTAAATATTAACAGTAGACATCATAGCCATCACCACAGATACATTTAAGATTAGGGTTGCCTTCAAAAAATACACTACATACATTAATACATACATTTGCACCGATTGCTGTAGAGATCCTAGAAAAAATGTTTGTAAAAAAGGAAATAAAAACATTATGATCCAAAAACATACATAATTCATTTAAACTCAGTATGTGAAAAAGAGAGGGAGAGGGTACTATGTGTTATGTGATTGTCCCAATATGAATCAGTGCTCTAGAGCAACTTGTGCCCACAAATAAATATACTCTGGGGGAGCCTTTAAATAACCTGCACCATATTCCTTGTAATCTATGATCTATAACTTCACCAGATCCATTCTACTAAACTACCCACCCACACCAGCCCACCTTCCAACAGCTGTGCCTGGTTACCTCATTCAAGTACACCGCAGCCAGAAGATAAACTCATTTTGTGTTAATTCATAAAGTTAGCCTGATAACGTCAGCACAAATGAGGAATTTTGGCTAAAACAACCAGGATGAAGTAATGCTTTGGTTAGTAATGCTATACCAATCTAGACAACAACGCAAGTGGCTAGCGTCCATTTAGCCTGGTGAAAGTTAAATCAGGCTAACCAGCAGCTGCAGTCTGCCAGTAATACTAGCAAGAATGGCTAAACACTCCTGCCTAAAATGTCTTTAGCTTTATGCTAATTATGTCTGAGAAGGTTTATTTGCCCATTGTTTGTATTTAAAAAGATTTATTAGCAACATGGTTAAACCCTTAAAAACTGAGGGTTTGAATGACACTTCAACTTCTCACTCGCAGATCTGGATAATACACACACACACACATCTGATAGTACACAAATAATATGCTCCCCTCACAAATGAGTTAGCTATTTTTGCTTGAAGCAGCAAGGTTTATGGAGCCATGTCACTGTTAGCAAACTGCCTATGTTGTCTAAATATCAGGAAAAAAACAGTCTGTTTTTAATTAGATTAAAAAATAAAGTGTTTTGGAAAAATAAACATTAAAAGGTTTGTTCAGCCTTAGGTAAATTAGTGTTTCCTTCACTCCTTTAGAGATCAACACAGCCAAGGCTGTAACCCTGCTGGCTAAAACATGCTAATTTGCATTCCTGAAATAACTGAAGATGAACTTATTGTGAAATTTTGGTACAAAATGTATCCATCTCAGGCATTTGTGACAATAAATCAGTCACTGAGGCAAATTCCACCCAAAAGACTGTAGGTTTTAAAGTTTCAAAAATCGAATCTTTAGTTTGGTGTTGACCTCTAGATTAAGAAGATTTTTGACAATTTCACATAAACTAGCATCAGTACCTACAAAAGAACACATTTGTGAGTAGAGCCTGTCTTTGCTCAGGTTCTAGAAATTAATAATAATAACCGAAAAATAAGTCAGTAATTTAGGGGATAATGGTGCTGCTACTGGGTATGACCAGGAAAAATAAATAAAATAAAAAATACACACATTCTTGCTCTCTCTTTCTGCATATGAGACAACAAAGAGTTCAAGCTCTCTTTAAGATTCATCCCATCTGTCCCTTTCACCCTTCTGAAGCCCCCTATTCTACATTCATTCTTGCCTTTCATAGATCCCTAAAACACGCTGTCAATCAAAGGTCACCCGGGCAACCAGACTGGGGTTAATCCCTGATTATTGTGGGACATGATCCCCACCACATTTACCCCCACCCCACTGCAACACATGCACAGCCTTTTTAATTTCACCCCCAGGGTGTTAGCATTAGTCCCATATCACACCACGCCGGCCATGCGAGTTTGGATTAATTTGCAGTGAGTGAAACGACTGGAGAGGCAGGATTACCCTTAAACTGATATTATACACACCACTATCTTTTGAGGATTAACACCATTTACACACGCACGCATGCAGGCGCGCGCACATACACACACACACACTCTAGAGGTCTGCTGTCCGAACCCAGCCTGATGGTGCTTGACATCATATTGAATTTGGGCCATATTTTCCTAATAGAATATCAGGCATCCTAAGTGATTTTTCCATGTGCTAAATTTTGTTTTCATTTGAGGGAATATGCTTATGTAAAATTCTCTCTCTCTCTCTTTGGCCCCAAGCATGGATAATTTATAACTGAACAGGACATTGCTTTTGGGGAATTTTTTTCAGAGATAAAAAAACAAAAAGTTGTATTAGTGTTATTATCTATGCTGTGTAAATCTGTTTTGAACGGAGTTAGAAAAACTGCCAGTCAAAGGGTCAGAGCAAATCTAGCTTTTGTTGCTCTGTTTTCTGGAGATTTCAACAGTAGCAGCAGTAGAAACTTAAGGAACTTAGTATGAACTTAAGCAGAACAAGACTAACAACTCAGCAGAGGAGACTGGATGCTGTTCCCTGACAGGGATGATAAGCAATTCCAAAAAAGCTACTGATAATAAACACTGATAGTGTATCACAGATGTGTGAATATCAGCTTGTTGCCGCATGACATCTTCTGTTGTTTCTAGCTCCTCAAACTCTTAGCAGTAAAGAAATGTGCTGTAAAGCTGTCTGCACTAGTTCATCTCTGTTAGCTCTGTGAATGGGTTTGGGTTCAAATTCTGAGGTACCAGTCTGGCCTGGTCTTAAAGTAATGGGTCACGGCTTCTACTTCATACCCTCTAATACAGGCCTATCAAAACACACACACACACACAATCGGTAGCTTTCAAGAGACAGACTTGGAGAGTAAAATAGTGCTAATGCAGTGTGTTCTGCAGGACTGCAGTGTTTAGTAAATTGGCAACTGCTCATACATTCACACATGACCTCAGGATATTAATTTCTCATAAACAGTGTCTGTAAGTATGAAACCTCTCAGAGGGTCAGTTTTCAAACTGTCAGATAATCCTACAGTCACTGTTATAAGAAAACCTCGTATAGACCTGAAATGACAGCTTTATAGATAAGGCAGGAAGCTATTAATATCAGTTCATGTGAAGCAATATAAAAAACAAAAAAGTGTGTTTGATTTGTAATTGTATATTGTTTTATCAGGAATCACAGAGGAATCGTCCTTTATGACATCACAAAGGAAACAACCTTTTGTGACATAATGACTTTGCTGACTAATGATCGCGGATTCATGAATTACAAGATGAAGGAAGCTGACGACAGACCAGTATATTTAGTTTCTGACTGTGTGTGTGTATATATATATATATATATATATATATATATATATATATATATATATATATATATATATATATATATAGAGAGAGAGAGAGAGAGAGAGAGAGAGAGAGAGAGAGAGAGAGAGAGAGAGAGAAAACAGTTCTGAGCCCACAGTGCAATTTCATCTCCCTTTAACATTCATACAGCACGCCTTTTCCGGAGTGATTCCATCTAAGACAGAGAGAGAAAGAGAGAGAGAAAAAAATTACATAAAAGGCTGTACTCTTTAGGGATATTTGTGATTACATATCTATTTCTACACATTGCCACAATATGTTAAATTAGTACATTTACCTCAGCCTCAACCATTTTAAGCCTGCCTAGAGCATCTTTAGCTGCCTCCTGAGAGAGAGAGGGAAAGGGAGAGAGAGATGAAAACAATTCATGTAGTCACTATTGCTAGGTTAGAGATGTTTGATTAAGAACTGATAAATATGTCAAAACAAATTTAATGAAAAACTGAAGCCCACAACATCAATTTGTCTCACAATACCTACGTTACAGTGCGGTATTTGTGCGTGTTTTCAATTTCTCTTCAGACTGAATGGGAATTTTGTCAATGTCGTGTATGGCTTGTCTAACCAAGCAACAGCTGCACTGAGAGATGAATTCTCCTTCATTTTCAAATAAGAATGAATTTGTTTTTTAATAAATTCTTTGTATATTTAAAAACATAAATAAATAAATACAATTTATTTACTATGTATTTACTATTTATTTATATAAAACATTTACTCTGTTGCCTTCAGTGGAAAATTTCTTCACGGATTCTGATAAACCATGTACAAACTTCTTCAATACACTGTCATACTCTGAAAGAGAAAGAGAGAGAGAGACAGAGAGAGAGAGAGACAGGGTGAAAGAGTGCAAGAGAGAGACAAACAGAATCAAGTGTTAACTAAGTGTTAATAGTGATAACGATTCTGTATTAATTCAGTTGAAGAAATCCTGTCACTGAAACTATTCAATGTAATTAACTCTAAACAAGTCAGCGATTCATTGTGTCTCATTTCACCAAGGTTTGATCTGATTCAGATCACTTACAGAATATACAGAACCCCCACACACACACGGCTAGAGCAGGTATTCACACAGAAGAGGAAGCCAATGTGCTGCAAGACTGTGTAAACCAGTGCATATTTCAACACAACAAAACTGATGTAACTGAACAGTCAACTGCAGACCAGCGCTTGGATGAGTTTTCACATTCCTAGTACACACTATTAACAAACATGACCATTTAAATATTATTTTACAGTGTTGCTACATCTAAACCTGTGTATGTGTGAGTGTGTGTTTATTACCTGCAAGGGCTGCTGATGACCCTCTCTCCAGGTAGGACTTCTGCCACTGAAGTCTGTGACACACCTCTTTGTGCTGGTTGATTAAATCTGGGGGTGGATTTTGCCTATTTTTCTTACATTCTCCGATCTGTGGAAACAACCAAATGAGAAAAAATCTTCTGCAAATAAAAGTTTGATATCACACACAAAATGATATAATAACAGAGATGTTACGATTCTAACACACACTCACACACCTTTCTCTCGAACCTCTCCTTGTCGTAGTTGAGGAGGCTGAAGCTGTGGAGTTTGTACTGAGGAGGGGAGTGACTGGAGAACAGACCAAACCATTATATATAAGCATCGCTATGAAATAAATAATAGTAATAATAATAAATCTCATATGCACCTATCTAGGAGTATTCCTCAAACTATATATATATATATAGGAATATAAGAAGTTACCTGGAGTGACTGTTCTTTCCATGATCGTTTCTGGGTTTAGATTTAGGTGACGGTGCCTGTGAAACAGAATATAAACTCTTAGGTGTTTTATAAATATTACACATTTGTAAATATTGCTTATGCATGTTCACTCTTAAATATGACCCAAAATATAAAACGTTAAATGAGCCATAACCTTTGCACAAACACGTTCTAGGTTTATTCTTTAGTTTCTAATGTTACATTAATATAGTGAATAGCCCGTATAGTCATAGCCTGCATAAAGCAGTATGTGAGTGTGTGTGTTTGTGTGTGTGTGTGTGTGTGTGTGTGTGTGTACGTACCCTGTGTCTCTCTCGATCCCTCTCCCTCTCCCTGTCTTTCTCTCTGTGTCTCTCTTTGTCTGGTGTGATAGTGATGGGTTCCAGGACGATCCACTTCTCCGTCACTGACTGAAGTTGAACTCCAGTTAGCGGTTCCCGAATCCTCACCTGAACCTCCAACTTTCCCCCAGTCGACTTCCTTCCGTCCAGAACCTGCAGGACAATCAGAGCAAGTTTACACATCATCTTCTTACTTAATATTTAATGACCATTTGGGCAGGAAGGTCAGTGATTAATGGTGTCTGTGCTTTGCCCAGAACTGTGTGTGTAATCAAGCACGAATAACACTGTATAAGTGAGATTTTATATGTATTATTAATATGCCCTTCACATATTAAATCCCTGTAATTATTTATATGTATTTACCTTCAAATATATATCAATTTTTCAAGTAGTTCTTGTCACAAAATATAACATATTTCTCAATTTAATGTTTTTACACAAAAATAATTGATATGCCCTGTAACAGACCCCGAGATAAACGTTGTGTGTGTGTGTGTGTGTGTGTACAACTCACCTCTATAATCTCTCTGACCTCACACTGATTCTCCAGAGCTTCTAGTTTTAGCTGTGCATTTCCCACCACTTTGTCTGTTTTAAAGAGACCACTAAACACACACACACACACACAGTTGGTAACAGTATATGGGGGATAATATCACATATTCAGAAGCTGAATCTGATCAACTGTGATTGTGATATTGTTATTATCGGTATTATTACCTTATGATTAATATAGCTCTTAACCTGTAATAACCCACCTGTTTACTCTAATGAACCTCTGTGCCTTTAATACATACAATTTCTAATTGGTGACAGTACTTTAGCTGATGTTAATGCTACCTCTCTTTAGGATAAACAAAGGGCTGGCTATTAGACACTACTGAGGAGCTGGTGATTCTCGTATGTGACTGATCAGAGGCTTATTTGCATGAAGGAAATCACAACACAATATTACAACACCAGAACATGTTAAGATCATACATAAGTGTTGTGTGATGAAAATGTCAGTGCTCACCCTTTGTGTACGACCTCAAACTTGATCCCTTTGGTCTGAACCACTCTCTTAAATCCTCGGTGCGTTCGGTTAATGTGCAGCTTGAACTGCTCCTTAAACTCTGAAAGAGAGAGAGAGAGAGAGAGTGAGAGGGAGAGGGAGAGAGAGAGAGAGAGAGAGGGTGTGAAAATGTGAAAGACACCCTCAGAGTGTGAAAAGCACATGTTTCCTCTGAGAGGTTTAAAATCAACTATTGCTTTTTTCAATCTGTTTCTATAGCAACACCACTGGACAGCTCAACATGCTTGGAGGAGAACCCTGGGAGCTCAGATCTGTTATGATGTTAGCTTACAGGCTTAAGAATAGATGGAGTGTGAGTGCACTCTGAACTCCAGGCTTCCAGGCCTCAGATGGCTGTGGCATCACTTGGGATGGATGATGCCATTTACCACGCCACCAAATCATTTCTAGACGACTCTGCGAGGTCCAGGTGCATTAACAACAAGAACTCTGATTGAACTGAACCGATCCTCCACTGAATACTGGACTTTCATAAAGAACCGATTTATAAGTGCACTGTTGAAACACTGTTCGTACTTTAACAGTGGTGATGTGGATTTGTGTATATTTTGATGTTATAGTGTTTTAATGCAATTTCCATGGCTGCTTCAGGCCTCTGCACAGTGATGTATGTGGTTTATTCTGAGCGTGAGTGCAAAAAAAGTGTTTCCATGTTAAATGATGTGGGTGTGTGTGTGTGTGTGTACCTGGGCAATTAGTGTTTTTCACTGTGCTGGTTTTATCTCTTTGAGCTTCTTCCTGCAAAAACACAACAGAGGGATCCTTCAGTGACAAACACAGTGTGCTGTATGAGTCTGTGTGTGTGTGTGTGTTGTGACATGAACACATTATCATTACAGTGTTTACAGTTTGAAATAACAGTATTATTTCAGAGACCATACTAGGTGAATTCTTTAATAGGGCAAAAAGGTAAATAATAACAGCAACAAATTGACTATTTTAAGTCACTTTTGGCAGCACAGGAAAGGCCTTTTGTGGCCCATCTGTGTTACAGGCTTATGGTGTAAATAACTTGAGCAGACCCAACAATAAGGTGTAGGCCGCAGGCATTCGTAGCCAGGGTGTGCTTTGCATATTGAACACAGTAGGCAGGTAAACAGAGAACTGGTTCAAATTTAGCTGCTAATCTGAGTAATGGATCAGAAACGCACTAGTCCACAATTTCTTTCTGTGTTTACACTCTTGCTCCCGCCTCAGTCAGGTCTGACCAAGCAGCGGTGAGAACATTCTCAGGTGGCTTGCGGTGACGTGTTTTGGTGAACTTGGATTTTTCAGTGTTTGAAAACAAACCAAACCAAGGGGAAAACGCTCCAATATTATGAGCTTCTTAACTGATTCAGAACAACTGAACTACAGATGTGAAAACGCCCTTACAGTAAGAGCCCTGTTCAGTGTGTCTGCAGGTAACTCTTCAGCACCTCCTTGTGGCGAATTAGCAATACACAGAGTTAAATTCAGACTGCAGGTAATTAATTGTTATAAAATAATAAAAGTTAATAAAGATCTACAGAGGATTTTGAGAAATTAAAATCATCCAGTCCTTGTGGGTGTGAATATGTGTGTGTGTGTGTGTGTGTGTGTGTGTGCGTGTGCGTGTATTACCGCACTGGGGAAGGGAAACTCAAAGCGGATGGTGGAATCCAAGTCGTTGGCTGAAACTCCTGTAGAACCGAGACAGTAAAATAAACAATGCCAAGGAACCTTAAAAACATAGTGAGTTTATGCCCAATGTCACACACACACACACACACCTGGAGGTGTTGGCAGGTTGATTCCTTTGATGATTGTCAGCACCATGTCGCTAGTGGTCAGGTTGGGGTTGATCCTACAGTGAGAGCGAGAAACATGTAAACAACTTCTAAAATTTACTAAAAAAATTAATAAATACAGGTCGCTGTTGTGTGTGTGTGTGTGTGTGTGTGTGTGTGTTTTCTTACTTGACTGTATTAAAGGTGCGCTCCTCTGTGTGGTAGCGTGGAACTGGAAGACCTTTAGCATGAGCTTTCTTCAGCAGATCAATATTATTCATACAGTCCTCTGCCAGCTTCTCCATCCTATAAACACAAAACTCAAATTAAGTTTAAATTCGTTTAGTTTCACCTCAAGGATGGCTGCCGTTACTGCTCTCAGCACCATGAGCTTTTGTCTCCAGGACTTGGCTACATCAGCCTCACAGCTCCAGAGTAAAACTACAGAAGGAAACTTCAGACACCAAACATCTCATCTTTCGTCTTACTGCATCTGGAGTAAGAGTGTGTGGATTTAAAAATCACCCAAAATTAAAGAAAGTGAGTCAGAGATAATACATTTCAAGCATTCAGTAGAAATGAACTCAGCTCACCTTGCAGTCTCCGGCACGTTTCCCATTTGGGTGAACTGCTGAGAGTAGCCCAGACATTTCTGCACAAAGGAAACTGATTAGGGCAAAGTCTCACAACCACAGGAGCAAAGAGGTAAAAAATACTGTATGTAATATACAGCATCTTCAATGCGTAGGTACGTACACACACACACACACACACACACACACACACACACACACACACACACACACACACACACACACACACAAAATCTGGATTTCAGATTAAATCGGTTCAGGAGGTTTTCAAGCTCTTTAGTAATCATGATAATAATCATGAGAAAACTGAGTCTACATGAGTCACCCAGTACTCAGATTGCTATTTAAATACACTGTTAATGTTGTTTAGTTTTCTTATGAACATATATTACCTTTACTTGATTAATATTTGTTTACTACTTAAATAATATTAACTATTTGAATTATCAAATTATTCCAGGCATGTTCTGATTATTGTTGCACATATAAACAAAGAGGGTTTTCCAAATCAGATTAGTAAACTGGGGTACACAGATGTTATTAACACAAAACATCAGTGTGTTACACAGGTAGGTGTTTAAAAAGTGTGTGATAACTGACCTCATGTTGCTGCTTGAGGAGATCCATGAGCTGTGTGTACTGCTGGGCTGAGCGAGGAGAGAGAGGAGAGGAGCGAGAGCGAGAGAGAGAGTAATTCTCCTCACTGACTGGGGCAGCGGGCACCTGGACACAGGGGAAGAAACCAGGAGGAATGAACGGACTGCTGTCTCTTGCCATTGGACCTGAAGTAAGAGCACGTGCACACACACACACACACACCTTACTGATGTCCACAGGAAGGCCTGCTTTAGCCGCGGTGATCATGGGGTCCAGGCCCTTTGCGTTGCGAAGATGCTGTGCTGCTCCCTGAACGTCCTTCATTTGTTTGGAACGAAGCGCTGCCTTCACAAACTGCTGCCTCCGGCTCAGCAGGAAATCCAGCTGCTGCTGGGCTACACACACACACACACACACCAAGTCACCTACTTATCAAACTAAAATTGCTAATCGAAAACATATAATTCAATCCATAATATTTTATTCAATGACCTGACTGTATAATGCTGATAATCGTTTCTGAACTTCAGGCTTTATTTCAGGTTACGCCCCTTACCCCTGGTGCGAATGAGTGTAGTGTAACAGACCCTAGGGGCTGGTTTCCCAAATGCTAGTGCTAAATCAACAATATTACTGTGAAATTTAACACTCGTCAACACTCTCTGTGTTAGTTTAACAGAAATAGTGTTGAATTTACACTGATGAATTTGCTGTGTATGAAAAGTGGGCGAATATAAACTAATTTTTAAGGCAACATCTTTTCAGTTACTTCTATTGTACCTCATTATTATTATTACTACTAACACCATGCCTCGTTGTTACTTACTAATCTCAATATATGTATTCACTGTGGAAGACTGTTAATAAGAACCAAAGTAAATGACTGCTATTGATACTAAAAAAACTTTAATCACCACTTACACTGCAATTTAGTTCATTACTGGACACACAAACACCTACCTTTGGCTCCCAGTTTAGGGGTCCCAGTGGAGGCTGTAGGGGTCACTGCAGGTGAGGAGGACTGTGGGGGGGCTGGGGCTCGAGCTTTCTGAGCTGGACGCACTGCCGGCTACAACACAAACAATACGTCCAAAAAAATGAAGGATTTTTATGAAGAGTATAAATCTGCTCCCAGTGCCACACCTTACATTTTTCCTGTCTGAAAGATTTAATAAAAAAAAAAAAAAAAAAAAAAAAAGACAACCACCTCCATGCCTCGGAATATCTAATCTACATGTGCCTTGAAACAACACTAAAGCAGCGAAGTTCAGACTCTAAGCTCAACTACATTTGGTGAATAGAGTAAAACTGCTATAAAACTTTAAAATATCCAACATTTTTTTTAATAGAACGCCTCCTGCTTTACAGGGATTTTTCTGTAAATTGGATGAGTCCGTTACCGTCGCCACATCTTGATCTGGTCCGTCCACTTCATCTGCGTCTGCGTCCTGATTGGCCAGTTTAGCAGCTGTTTCCAGAACACCCATGAAGTTCTGCTCGCTGCTTTCAGAGCCCTGCAGAGGAGGACAGCCTGGACCACAGAAAACACATCATCACATGTACACGCTGGAGCTGGCTCAGAAACCTGCCATACCCAAATATCTGTGTTACATTGGGAGTAAATGTTATTTTATATCTCCCTTTTTCTAACAATGATATTTTAGCTCTTTTAGACACGACAGTATCTACATCTACACCTTGCATCCACATCTCTTCTCCTGAACGTGTGGACAGTGAGGAACAGTGGAGGATGAGGAAGTGCCAGCATCATCAACAAGCTTTAAAAGCCTGTGAAACACTAGTACACACACACACACAAACACACGTTACCTGGTGGAATGGGCAGTTCTGCGAGATTGACAGGACGTCCAGCCTTCTGAGCTTTAATGGCGTCTTGGTATTGCTGGATTCGAACACAAACAAAAAATTATTTAGTTTCCTTGTTAGTTATCTGTTAATAATATTGACTTCAGAAAATAAATGTTAAAAACCTGGAGCATAGTGCAAAATAAAACTGAAAATTTGGTTCATTAATTCAAATTTAATTCATCAATTTACTTTTAATTCACTGTTTATGTTCTTAACACAAACAGCAGGGGGTGCTCTAACTTATAACATAGTGTTCTTTTAAAGGAGCAGTCAGTCTTTTCCTCCACTGATTCTCCTCCCCGTTACACTCGTTAAACTGACACCCAGTGACCGGATCTGAGATTCTGTACTAAACCCTTTTTAAACATGGTCAGCCTCATGTGGGCGACCCTTTCCCTGGAGCACAAACTGACAGTCAGTATAGTAATAGTTGTTTATGGTCAAAATAACGGTTTAAAGTGTCTGTGTGACCTTGACGATGCGCTGGTGCATGCGAGATTTGCGGTCGTCTCCTTTGCTCTTGGCCGTCTCTGCTGCCCTCTTGTATATGTCCATGCGCTGCTGCAGTGCCTCTGCCATGTTACGAGGAGCAGGAAGAGCTGGAACCAGAAAGATGTTGTCAGTACTCCTCCTTTAATGCGCAATGATTTTATGTATATCGTCGCTGTCCAATGTATCTCCCTGTTTGTGGGTGTTAGGTTTACAATGTCATTTGACCACAGCAGCTGTTCTTCACACTGTGTGAAAGTCTCATGATGAATGAACCAATAAAAATGCTCCAAAATTACTCTGAATAAAATCTTTCTACATTGACTTCCATTTAAAATAAGGTTTTTTTCCGTCTCCTGTAAAGTTACTATTCCAGAGATGTGTGTCTGAATTTGGACTGTGTTTTTGTACAACCTGAACTCACAAAGGAGGAGGAGACATGCACACTTACGAGCATCAGACGCTGGAGCTGCAGAGGGTGGAGGAGCAGGGGCTGGTTTAACAGAAGAGGACTGAAGTGGAGGAGATCTCTCCACTACAATATCTCCTGAGTGAAGGGGGGAGGTGGTGACAGAGAGAGAGTGAGAGAGAGAGAGAGAGAGAGAGAGAGAGAGAGAGAGAGAGAGAGATTTTTTCAGTGTTGGAACCATGAAATTACTCAGAACTAAATAAGTTCAGTTTACTCTAACAATCACCAAACACAGTAAGAGACTCCACTGAGGAAACAAGGATGAGGTCAGTGATGAATCCGTCAGTGACGACTGTAGCCTGAACGATATGTTATGTTAAAAACTGACCAGGAGGGGGCGGCAAGGATCTGATGTCTACTGGCTGATCTCGGTCAACAGCCTCCACCACAGAGTCCAGTTTCTGAAAGAGAAAGAGAGAGAGAGGTGTGTGAAACTTGATTTCATGACAGACAAAATAGCCAATTCTACCATAATATTCCGTTAACAGATACCAGATAATGAGAGAGAGAGAGAGAGAAAGAGAAAGAGAGAGAGAGAGAAAGAGAGAGAGAGAAAGAGAGAGAGAGAGAAAGAGAGAGAGAGAGAGAGAGAAAATGAGAGAGTGTGAAAATGTGAAAGACACCCTCAGAGTGTGAAAAGCACATGTTTCCTCTGAGAGGTATAAAATCACCTATTGCTTTTTTCAATCTGTTTCTATAGCAACACCACTGGACAGCTCAACATGCTTGGAGGAGAACCCTGGGAGCTCAGATCTGTTATGATGTTAGCTAACATGGCCTCAGATGGCTGTGGCATCACTTGGGATGGATGATGCGAACAACATTTACCATGCCACCAAATCATTTCTAGGCGACTCTGTGTTCCAGGTCCATTAACAACAACAAGAACTCTGATTGAACCGAACCGATCCTGCACTGAATCCTGGACTTTTATAAAGAACCGATTTATAACTGCACTGTTGAAACACTATTGAAACATCTGAGCCAAACCTATAACCATCAGGCATAGACAATACTGCTAATACTAATAACACTAATACTTCTATAAATAAGGATAATGCAGTTTGGTGTTTACCTTGGCGATGAGGTAGTGCTGTTTGGCCAGTTCAGTGTCTCCGCTCTGCTTGGCCTGAATAGCAGCCAGTTTATACTCCCTCTGTCGACTCAGCACACTGGCCTTCAGCTCTGAACACATTTACACTTCATTAGGTAAAGAGTGAATCAGATCCATGTGAAGCAGTGACTCGCAGTCATAGCACTGCAGGGTCATAGAGCTCCACTGAGCACAACAGTCAAAGCCCAGACCTCAGCATCACTGAATACTCTGTGTGTGTGTGTGTGTGTGTACGTACCTGAGTGCTGGGCGTTGGGTTGGCTGGGGGTTAGTGGTGATATCGCTGGTGTATCAGGTGTTATGGCTGCTGCACTCTTATTGGGTGGCTGAAGGAGCTGAGGTTTGGGCGGGGCTACAGGTCTCATTTCCTGGACCGGCTTCTGATTGGTCAACTGTGAGGGTGAGTATTCTGGGGCTGGTTGTTCCTGTGCTCTGATCGGTTGAGACTGTGTTTCACAGGTGGGTTTTCCACCAGTGGCTACAGGGGGTGGGATCTCCTCCTCATCAATAGGTTTGCCTTTCTTAACTGACGTCAGCATCGACTGTAGGGTCTGCACAGACATAATAACAACGATTAACAAACTGTGAATAGATACTAGCAGTTCATTCTATTGAGCAAAAGTACTGACATATTTGGGGTGAACAGTGAGCAGCTCATTATTATTTAAATGAACGGTGGCTGAACAGTGCTGTTTAGACAGGGGGAGAATTCTGCTATGGGGCTTGATTCTTGTGGTGCTTTGACCAAAGCAGGTCACAGGTTTCATTAAGACCCAGAACTGTGTTCACTCGTGGAACAGGGGAGAATATGTCACCTTTAAAACACAGCACAGTCTTGTCTGATTGACTGCTTTAGGGTAAGAAGGGAACACTTCTACAATGGTGTCAGTGAAAGTCAGCGGTCTACCTTCAGTCCTCGGTCGTATCTGCGGGCTTTGCTGGTCTCTCCAGCTGCTTTGGCATTGTTAATGGCAGTCTGGTACATCTCGAGGCGCTCCTGCAGGCGGGACTCCAGGCCACCCGCCCCACTTGGGGTAGTTGGGGTGGATTTGGGGGGTGCAGTGGAGCGCGGAGTTGGGGCAGGTACTGGTTTAGTGACAACTTGCTCTTCATCATCCTCCAATACTTCATTTAACTCAGCCTAAATTATACAAAACCAACATAATACATTAAAAAAAATTACTCACCTACTCACACGCCCACTCACTCACTCACTGACCCACTCACTCGCCGACCCACTCACTGACCCACTCACTCGCCGACCCACTCACTGGCTGACCCACTCACTCGCCGACCCACTCACTGACCCACTCACTCACTCATTCACTCACTCGCCCACTCACTCGCTCACCAGCAGATCAGCATCGTCCTCCAGGTCTCCATCGTCATCTCCGTCCTCGTCCATGTCCTTCATACACAGGGCTGCCATGCGATCAATGTCCTCCATGGGCACTGGAGCTGCCACAGCAGAGAGGGGACAGGTGAGTACTGTTTGTTATTTTTAGATTATGGCACATTGTTACTATTCATTTTTACAGAACCATATCACAACCTCTCTTTCCAACTTATAATTAAAGAGGTTGTTTTTGTTTCTGTGCCTTTAAGACTGATAGATGAATTCTAATTGGCTGTCCTACTTCAAAAAGAGCTGAATCACTCTTTATAATTGCAGTGTGAGTGGGCTCCACTGTTCTAGGACTCACAGGTAAATGTTTGTAAGTGCATCCTTAAATGAGAAGCACTTCATTGAAGTGGCATATAACTCACTAATCTAGGATCTGATCCACAAGGGAGTGCTAATCAGGACTTTTCACATCATGGACATGGTGTCCAAATGATTTTTGTGTCATCACAACACAGAATGGGCTGTTCAGGCTGTTCATGGGCTACACTGACATATGCCCATTGTCTGAACTGGGAAGTTTTCTTAAGTTTTAAAAACATGACCATTTTTACACAATACATTCTCATTCTCATTTAGGAAACAAGTGAAAAATAAACGTTCAGTGATATGGACCCTTTAAAATAGGGTCCATTGCTTCACCTATAACCATTACTATTTTTAAAGGCTGAAACAAAGGGAGAAACAAGAGATCACACAGTATTTGCATATGTTTCACATCTCATATTTAAGCAATGTTCTCACCTTTGCCTTTCTTCCCAGGTGGCCTGCCTCCTCCGCCTCCTCCAATCAGAGCAAGAAGCTCTGCCTCCAACTCCTCCTCATTTCCTCCAGAGTCATCTAGTCCTCCGTCTGGTGTCAGATCGAGAAGCAGTCCCATCTGGGAGAGACAGAGAGAGAGAGAGAGAGAGACAGAGAGACACACACACAAACACACACAGAGAGAGAGAGAGAGAGAGAGAGAGAGAGAGACACACACACAAACACACACAGAGAGAGAGAGAGAGAGAGAGAGAGAGAGAGAGAGAGAGAGAGATTTATTAAATACATCTGTTTTTAATCACGTTAGTGTGTTATTGTGAAACATTACCCTATAAAACATTGGATATGCATCAACATGACAACCCAGTCAGGCAGCTCAAAAGACACTCTCACAAACCCTGTCACTAGAACAGACAGACGGCATGCAGACAGAGCTGGATGTATAACTGCATTAAGTGCAAGTGTATGAGCCAGCTGTGAAATCAGCAACAGCTAAGAGCATGCAGCCCGACTGAGGGTGGGCTATGTGATCATATATCATCACTACCAGGACAAAACATATCACTGTATGCTTTTGTGAGTGTAATGACTATATAACGGCTGTGTCAATATTAGACACTGGTCAGCTCTAGAACACTGATTTATTCAAAAGAAGGGCTTAATATTATGATACATTACACCATGTTCTATCAAAAATATTTATTTATATTCAATACAATTCAATTCACATTGACCAATTTAGTCATTCATTCATTTTCTGTAGCAACATCATGATCAGAGTCACATACTGACAGGGTGATACAACTTCACATTAAAAATATAATATTAATAGGATATGAAATATAAAAATACCAATAAGTATATATATGAGGTTTGTGTTCTTGAGTACTGGAATGTAACTTGGGCAGTGGAAGATGACGTCAAGTAATAACACACTAAGAAACAGCATATGAGTGTCATCAGTGCTCCTAGACCTTGTGCTCCGTCCAGAAAACTGTTTCATTCTGGTGCACTTCTGTAAAATCTGTATTGTGATAATGTTCTAAAGTGAAGTGGCCCACCCTTAGGGTCTTGCTCACTCTCTCCCTCCCTCCCTCTTGCTCACTCTCTCCCTCCCTCCCTCTTGCTCACTCCCTCCCTCTTACTCACTCCCTCCCTCCCTCCCTCTTGCTCTCTCTGAGGTGTGTTACCTGTTTGGCCCGGGCAGCTCCTTGGCCTTTTGCTGGAGGGTTCCGACTTCGGCTCATCGTTTCTGTTTGTTTCAGAGCTGAAACAAAGAAACAAAATGTAGTGTCTTAATTTTTTTGTCATTTCACCAACTGTCGTTTACATTTTCCCAACATAGTAATGAACAGATCAACAGAAAAGGTCCAAACCAGATTGGATTTGAATCATTTTTACATTAAATAAGTTTTTTTAGTCTGACCCCAAATGACGCTATAGCCGTCCGTTTTTGAGAGTTCAAGTGAATATAATCATCTCTGCCATTCATGATTCAGCATATTTCTAGCCAACACAGAAGGTGATGTAGCAGAATTAACAGGTACTTTTAAAGATTTAGAAGCATACAGGGTTAAAGTGGAGGGAGTTAAACAAACAAACAAACTAATGGATAGTTCCGTTGCAGGGCTCTGATGGTGACATCCTTTCAAAATAAACCAAGGTGTACTAATGACATGATTCATGAGAAACATGTGATTTGTTATGAAATGCATATCTTCAGAGAAGATTTGTGAGTCAGCATAATTTACAGTGGTGGTGAATGGAACCAGACGTCTCAAGTGTTGAATGTCTCCCTCACAGAAAATTATTACATGAAACATTTATGAGTACACTGCTTGAAACTGTTTGCTGTCGTTCTGAAATAGGATGTTGGCCTAAAACATAAACATAAAGTCAAGACTGATGCTTGAGATTTTATGTGGCAATTTTTAATAATTTATTAAAAAATAGCTTCCCTGAAACCTACTACAAAATATTGCTTTCAGCCTTGATCCTATGCCTCCACTCTTCACATCACATGCAACAGCTCACAGGTGACTCACGGGCGGTTAAGGAGTGTAAATACCATGTTTACATCTACAGTGTAGAAATTGTGACGTCTGGTTCCTATCACAAACCCCGTGAAGAAATGTGTGTCATTGAGTATTTCCAAAACAGAGCGCTTTACATCAAGGCACTCTACAGGACTTTGACAACATCTACAAGAAGGAATTATGCAGGAATGTTGAAAACTCGGTGAAGTTCCCCTTTAGCCAGCAGTCTATATAACATAGCTAGGCTACATTTTCCTAAGTCCTAATAAGCACACTACTGTATTGGCAGTAAATAAGTCAAACTGCTGAGCTTAGAGATCATAGATAAGATAATACAGGTCCACTCTGACTGCTAGTGCTACAGATAGCATAAAGCTAACAAGATAAACATAAGAAATAGAAAAACAAGACAGACACGACAGGCCCGCTTGTCTCCCAGAAAACTCACCTCCCGCATACGTTCGTCCTCTGATTAAAGAATGTTTGATTGTGTTATTACTCCACTTTTCTACGGTATTTGTCGAAGACAGAGCATTAAAACCTGCTGTCACTGCCTCTACTTCCTGCCTTCAGCTGATATCCAATAAGAAACTGAAGTTCGTTTCTCATTCGCCAGCTTGTCTCTTTGGAATTTCCCGTCCCACCTTAAATGGTACAGCTGTTCCAGCCTAGCGCCTTTCGTGTTGAATGCAACTGCTGCACGATTTAAGGTGGAACGGGAAGTTCTAAAAAGACACCTGGCGTAAGGGAACTTAGCCTAGCTCCCTGTTTCCAGTGGCAACCTGAGTGCTTTTAGGCTGCGTCCTAAATTATATCCAGATATTTTGCTAGCTAGCTAGATATATGTCATATATCTTCCCGTTCAGAAATATAAGAAGGACTTATTACACTTTAAAATTAAAAACTTTTAGCTAACCTTTAAAACATAGGAAAATAATAAAATAATACTAATAATAGAGATACCAACTGGGTTTTAGTTATCAGTTTAACTGACTTCCCTCAAAATTGTACTAGGTTTACTTATTAATTTACTAGTTTGCGAAGGTTTGTCAAACTCCTTTCTGTATCTAATAGCTAATAATATTAATTAAAATAATAATTTCGTTTTTAAAATGGTTTATAAGGCCGTTGAGAGGAAAGTGCCACGGCTATGTGCTAGTCAGTTAGATAGCTAGCTAGGTTGTGAACATCTGCAGTAAATTTTCTCTCATAAAATGGCCATTTCAGCTGTCAAATACTACTTCCGGACAGAAACTGTGATCGAAATATTTAAAATATGAATAAATATTGAATCGTTTATTATTCTTTTCAGACCCTGGTGGAGCCACAATGAAAAGGAAGGCACAACTATCAGGTTGATCTAAGTTTTGTACTTAAATATGGTGTAAATTGCCTTGCAATTCTTAATAATGTACCATAAATTTTTTTATCCATTCTAAAACGTGTTAACAAGATGTTTTAAAAGACAATTTGTATGAACTAATATACACCTATTAGCCACAAAATTGAAACCACTGATTAAGTGAACAACACTGATTTCTGTCAAGGGATGGGATATATTTAGAAGCAAGTCAACATTCAGTTCTTGAAGTTGATGATGGAAGCAGGAAAAATGGATGAGCATAAGGAGTGATAATTGCCTAATTGTGATTGTCCTTATGTTTTGGTCATCACAAGTCAGCAGTGGATACTCTGTCAAAAATGGTCAAGGAAACAATAACAGTGAACAAATGACTGGCGACAGGTTCAAGCCCACTGAATAACAGTTTTTAGCACCTTTGTGTTATTTACATATTTACATAACATCACTTAAACATAAATGCCAACAAAAGTGTGGACATGATTTGTGTTTATAAATGATATGTAAAATATGTATAATGTTTCTCTAGTCTGCTTCTTACTAATGCAATGTTAAAAATATGAACATATAAACATTTCACACATAGTACTCAGTCATTAAATAAATTTTCATCTACATTCATCCCTCTGATGTTGCACCTAATACAAAGTGGACAATCTTCTCTCTGCCAGATTTTAAGCCTCCCCAGCAGAGGTTGATCAGGGGAAGCAGGCAGAACAGCAATGAGAGCATCATTACATCCAGTGAAACTACAGAATTACAACCTACAGACAGCAAACAGGCAGGCTATATACAAATCAACCATTACATTAAAACTACTCACTGTCCATTTCTTCATCTCCATTGACCATACAAGAATACTATGTAGTTGTACAAATACAGACTGTAGTCAATCTGTTGTGCTGCATAATATTTTGCCTCTTTTCACCCTGTTCTTCAATGGTCAAGACACCAAGAGGACCCCCACAAAGCAGGAATGATTTTGGTAGTGGATCAATCTCAGCGCTGCAGTGACAGTGGTGGTGGTGTGTTAGTGTGTGTTGAGCTGGATGTTAATGACGTACGAGTGGATCAGAAACAGCAGTGCTGCTGGAATTTTTAAACCCCTCAGTGTCACTGCTTGGCTGAGAATAGTCCACCAACCAAAAACATCCAGGGGACAGCATCCTGTATCCACTGAAAAAGGACTAGAGGACGACCAACACTAACTGTGCAGCAGCAGATGAGCTACTCTCTCTGGCTTTACCTCTACAAGGTAGACCAAAGAGGTAGGAGTGTCTAACGGGATGGGCTGTGAGTGGACACAGTGTATAAGACCTTAAGCAACACTGCTGTGTCTGATCCATTTGCACGAGTGCAACACCCATTAAAACACCACCACCACCAGTGTCACTGCAGCACAGAGAATGATCCATCACCCAAATCATACCTGCTTTGTGGGTGTCTTGACCATTAAAAAACATTTAATATAATAAGCATTAAATTATTAATAAAAAACTAATAAAATAGATTAATAAAACAATAATCAAAGAATGCATTGATGCCAAGTTCATTTTTCTGACTTTTCTGTTGTGTTTATATTTTTCTTTTAAAGACTGCAGATACAACACATACTGGCTTCCAGTATACAGCACTCTCAGACAACTCTGAAGATCTCCAGCCAGAATGTGGCCCAGAGTTATCTAAAGTGAAATCTCCCACAGATCCCTTTGAGATCCCTAAAAATGGGGGTCAAACCAACATTATTATTACAAACTGGGCAGAAATTAATGATATTAAATACAAGCCTGAGAGTAAGCCAACTTTGGAATATGCATCTGAAAGCTCAGGAATGGAAAAAAAGGAGAATGAGATCAAACACAGGTCTAGTCCTGAAATTGGAGAAAACCTGCTTTTTGGAGATGTTGATGAGAACAAGGTTACAGCACTGGACCCAAAGGCCAAATTTATTTCAGATGGTGAAAAATCTTACTGTGAACTACTGTCAATGACCCCTCAAGAGGCAGAAGATGCACATCCTCCAGAAAAGAAAAGATTAAGAAGGAGGATGGGTATGTATGGCCTTGGAGATCGGAAGAGAAGGTTTCTTCTTGAAGAACCTCAACGCAGACATTTTTCTAATGGAGAAGAGAGTAAGGAAATGGCAGAAGAAAACAGACATGCCTTGAAAACCAGTCACAATTCTGTAGAGCATAGTGATGGCACTGCCCAGATGGATAAAGGACCCACAGAACAAGTGCTCTCTGAGCAAATGATACCAGCAGAAACATTAATAATTGGACATAACCGAAATGAAGTGGAGGACCTTCCAGCTGTAGCTGCTTTGACACAAGGAATTGATGCTGAATCATCTGAAAAGCATACCGAATCAAACCATGATGGTCAGGATGTGGAAATCTCTGTGAATCCCAAAGGTCTCCTTGAAAAAAAAGAAAGGCTTCATGATGGTTATGCAGTGACTGAGAGCGCTCAAGAAGTTGCTAAAAACAACACAGAGCATCTAGCTCCTGATAGCACTACCAGTGTTTCAGATGAAGCTTGTGATAGATCTAAACACACAAATATTTATCCAGTTGCTGAGAAAGTGGGCTTTGGCAATTCAGGTCTTACCCGTCATGATTTTGAAGGTCCTAAAGAAACATCTGAGTGCCCAGAGGCTGAGGAATTGAGCAATGGTGATTTGGATATTACTAAGGAGAACTGTGAAGGTCATGAGTGCCCAGTTGAAGTTGTTGAAAAAGGCTCTGATGTTGCGGAAACTTTTGAAATTTTCAAAGGAACAACTGAGCACCCATTTAAAGTAACAACTGAGTACCCAGTAACAGAAAAAACTGGTTCTGGCATGTTTGGAATTAACAACGAAGATTCCAAGGAAACATCTGGGTTCACAGCTAATGTTAAGGAAGCATCACAAGATGCTGTTGATTTTACCATGAACGTGTCTGAAAGTTTTGAACACCCTGTTTCTGAGGAAGCTAAACTTGGTCTGCTTGGTGATATCAATGAAGTGTGTAATGGTTCTAAGGATACAGGTGAGCACTCCGTTGCTGCAGTAGAGAACTGTGGTTCTGCTGATTTTATGGATGAAAACAATGAAGTTTGTGAAAATTCTAAAACACTGGATGAGGCAGTAAAGTGTGGTCCCACTGCTGTTTCTGTTGGAGATTTTAAAAGTTCTCAGAACCCAATAGGGTGTTCAGTTATTGCAGAAGTTAGCTATGGTTCGACTGATTATAGCAATGAAATTTCTTATAGCTCCTATCATGCCACTGAGGGATCAGATGACATAGCTAAGGATGTGGGCTATAAACCTATGGACATTACCGATGATGTTAGTGAATGCAGCAAAGAAGAAACAAAGCTTAATGTGGAAGTAGCTGAAGAGCTTATCTATGTTACCAAAGATGATGGTGATAAATATTGTGAAGGACATAAAGAAGGAATTGAACTCTTAGTTGAAGTTGCTAAAGAACCAATCCATGCTTATCGCGGTGGTGCTGACAAATGTGGAGGTTCTGCAAAATTGACAGAGCGCCTAGCTAAAGTTCCTGAAGAAATTAGCTACAGCTATACTGGTGTTGCCAGTGAACTTTGTGAAGGTTTGAAAGAAGGTCCTGATTTTCCAGTTTCTGCAGATATGAGCTATGGCACTACTGGTGTTACTGAAAAAGATTGTGAAGAAGTTACTAAGCTCACAGTTGAAGCTTCTCAAGATGAACTAATCCCTGATTTGCCTAATGGACCTGATGCTTGTGAATTTTTTCAAGAACCACACAATTGCCCAGTTACAGTTCCTCTAGAAATATGTTCTGCCTCAAATGTCATCGGCAGTGGAGATTATGATGACCCTGTTATAGTCAGTAAGGAGGTCAAATCATCTATAACTGCTTTGGAAGAATGTGAAATGGAGATTGGAGGGCAAGCTCCACCTGATGCTAGGACACATTTAACTTTTAACCCATCTGCCTCTTCTGGAGAAGATCAGAATGGACTTCAACTGCCTAGAGAAATTGAAATGGATCCTGCATTTACAGAAGACACAGTTACAGAGATGACTGATTGCACTGCATCAGGGGTTTGTGTCTCCGAACGATATGGTGGACATTTAGATTTGCTTCAGACCCACACTCGAGCTGTACCAGAAGGCACCGGGCCTGGTGGAGTGGATGGCTACGGCACAGAGGAGCGGAAATTGCCTAAAGCACCCTCTGCTGGACAGGAGAAGGACATACATGTAAAGGTGAAGAAGCTTGAAAATGAATAACATTCTCTGTTTCAGGTTTTAGTGTATTATTTTGACATAGTAAAGTTCTAAAAAGTGCATTATTTTGAGAAACTGTGTCAAAATTCATTAATTACTCAGAAATACTACATCAAAAACTCATTGTTTTTAAACTGTAAGTCACAGGGACGATGTTACTAACTATGAATTAATTTCCCAGCAAATCTCAGATTTTCCATGCTATATAGGTTTGCATTTATACTTGTGACTGGTGTGTCAGTATCTTCTAGGCCACAAGATTAATGACCCCCCTGTTGCTCAGCAGCCGCTTTCTGACCCCACCCTGATCACTGCTGCTACAGAGACTTCTCAGGACCACGACTTTATTCCTTTTTCTCTATACTCTGTGACAGATTCCCAGCTCAACAGCATTGCTTTAAGGTGAGGGAATGCCCATTTGCAGCATGGTGGACTGGAGATATCACAGATAGTGTTCTTTATATGTGAAATATGGGTAATCCCAGTGCAGTGTTACTAGAGAACATATATAAACTTCAACAGGGTGCTCAGAGGTTTTCCAGGAATTAAAAAATAAGTAAAGTATTACCTCCAATTTGGCTCCAATTTTCTGCAGAACTGTGTTTGAGATGTAGTCCTTGTCATTCAGTGGTTTAATGTGTTTCTCTTTATCGAAGCAGTTCACACCAAATCCACTCACAGTGAATGAGTTTCCATCTCTGCTGCTTTACTCTAATCATTTTTACAGTTTTGATGATATTCCTCATAAAGCTCAAAGTCAGGCCTACCCTAAAGCCTATTTCTTTTGACGTCCTTCACTTTTACCTTCAGTTATGTTGTTTAATACAAGCTGGAATTTTATTAAACACCTACTTTGAGAACAAGTTCTATATGTGCATAATTCAAACTGACTAGTTATACTTTAAATGGCTGTTTTTTTTTTTTTTTGCATTACCTCAGCATGGAGCTGGATGACCAACCTCTCCCAGAAGGCTTTGTTCACCAAGAGGATGCTACTGAACTTGTCTGTGGACTTATAAAAGAACTCTCTTCACTAAAGTGAGTTTCACAAAAATATGTGGATGCTTTTAAATTCATTGTTTTTATTATACGTAATATACTGGGGGCATGGTGGCACTGCTGGATACAAGTTTAGAAACTTGCTAAGCTCTGTTCTTTGGGATATGGCTTCTATGTGTCATAAAAAAGACCTTTAGTTCAAGTAGATTAACATATTACAATCTTTAAACATTAACCTGTGATCAGATTGGTTTTATATAAATACATCTTTTAATATAAACTCTCTTATTCATACTCATTTATTCAGTCGAATAGTGATGGCAGCTCACCGAGAAACAGAGCTCCTGCGGCATGGGAACAGATCCTCGAAGACTTCCACTCGCCATCTGTATGGCCCACAAAACTCTTAGAGCTTCTGACTTACCACCAGAGTTCTGAAGACTTCTGGGTAATTTGTCCTTTGGTGGAGGTTTTCTACTTTTCTAGATTAATCTCTTGTGTATTTTTGTTGAATAAATTAAAGATTAACCTCTTTGAAACCAGGCAGCGTCTTGTCTGTAAAAGCAGCTTGTTTTTATTAAATTAAAAATTCCCTTTTTGTGGAATTTCTTGAGGCTGTTACTGTTTGGGGGTCACTCTAACCTGTTCAATTTACTGTTCCTTGGTTTTTGATGTTTTTATTATCAAACAGTCACTAAACTATGTTTCATTTGATGTAGTTTGAAGTATTACAGAGCTCAGCTTTACAAAGGTTTTGTGGTATAAAGATCATCTACAGAAGTGTAGAATCCCTTCTGAACTTACACTACAGTCTAAACTCATCTTAATACCACAGAGCTATTGGAGAACCCAGCTGAAATATGTACAAGAGTCGAAAACACTACTAACTCACTGTTCGGAAACTGTAAATCTGAAAGTGGAGTCCTCACTTACACTGTTTTGTTTTTGGTTCAGCTGTTCTTTGTAATGTGTTGAAATGACTGAATCCATCAGGGGCCAGCTGTCATTGTTTTGCTTGTTCTACTAAATTAAGACAATTCCATATGACATTTTTAAAAATATAGATTACATTGAAAACATTCACTTTTCTGTGTGATTTTTATTTTTAGAAGTAAAAAGGGTGTAGACAAATTTTTCAGTTGAAAAAAACCAACATTTTCACTTCTTCAATGATTTACCCCATCTTCTCCTGGGAGTCTTTCAGCAGCAGATAAAGAAATCAAAGGGCTGTTATTATTTGTAACATATTACTAGATATTCTGTTTTGGACATGCAAACAACCTCTTCAAAGAAGTAAAAGTCATGAAACTGAGCAAAAGCATGCAAATCAGAGCAAAGACATCAACACACAAAGTGAAGCTTAAAAAAATGCAACATTATTTTAAGATGAGAAATAACATTTAAAAAGGCATATTTAACATTAAACAGTAGTTCAATCACATGATTGAAACATGATGCATTCACCCGTGTCTGATTTAACTTTAAAGCTAATTCCCAATAACGGATCAAAGACACTTTCATGGTGAAATCTATCAATAATATTCATACTCAATTAACTAAAGTCAAGACCAGAGTCGCACCTGTGAATACAAGTTTGTTTTCAATGAGCACCAACCTAACAAGTTAATAAAAAGACACACGAGTGATTAAACACACAAAAGATATATAAATAAACCACCAATAAGTGCACGCACACACAAATAATAAAAGGGCATGCATTTCAAGCAAGTGTCTCCAAAAAACAATTGTACCCCACAGATTTTCTTAGTCTCTAGAATCACAGAACTATAACAACAGCATTAAACATTAAAAGTAATTTAGACACTGAATCCAAACGTATTGTATTTACTGAATGAAACGAAATTTTCTGTTCCAACTGCGCTTGATACAGGTTTTACTTTTTAAAATGGAGAAATTAAACTTGCTTTTCAAGAGGGTGTAATCACAGCACTGGTTACACAGCTGGTTACATCTTCCTCACAACATCTGTCTCCAGACTTTGTCTCCAACTCTAAATCAGTGTTTCTTTTTTTTCTTTTTTTTTAACAATTATGCATTTAACCACAATAAAATATAAAATAGCAGAACTCTTTTTTTTTGCACTTTTTAAAAATGCCTTGTGGAAAATATATAATTGAAAAATAATAAGAGCAAAATGTTGACATTAAAAATAGCGGAGGTATTCTCACATCACCTTCTTGTGCCCAACTAAATTCGAAGAAAAAGGGGAGTTACAAACATGCCTCTTCAGATTTGTCCACTCAGTGACTGTAGAGCTTTCAGTTAAGGAGTGCTCACCTTATTTTTAACTCTTGTGTCATATTCTTTTTTCATTAATTTTCACCCAACATTTTTAGTCACGGTCATCTCCACCCAGTCTCTAGGGTGCCCCCACTGACACATTACAACCAAGCAGGGAGTTTTAAGGACATCTCAGGGGTTCTGAAGGCATCACCTAGAGTGGTGCTGAGTGATAATGAGCAATTTTAAGCACCAAGAGAAAATCAAGACAGTTAGGATCTCTTGTTCTGCTCTAAGTGACAGCAAATCACTAGGGATCAAACTCACAGTCACCTGATGATAGGACCACAACCAAACACTAGTCTCATTAATTTCTTATTCTCTCGTCTTTTTGGTAGCATTACTTTTTGTCATTTTCTCATCCTGGAGAGTATTTCACAAAGTAGGATTTCTCAAGTTAAACAGATAAAATCAAGATACAGAAACATTCAACTGACCAAGCATCAACTTTGTGCTCAAATTATCTGAGAAGTCCATCTTTGTGGAACACCCACCTGGTCACTTTATGTCCGTGTTATTTTTGCCTCTTCTTGTCTTTTCCCTCTGGTCTGGTGTAGACGGAGGTGTACGCCTTGTCCACCAGGGGGCAGAAGCGGCGAGTGTGTGCTCGTGCTCCAGTGGCCCCGCACTGTGGGCAGGCGTAGCGGCGTAAATATGGGCATATAATAGTGCCGTTGTGATCCTTCAACTGATGGGACATGAAGACTTTCTCCTCCTCACCGTTATGTTTGCAGAACCCACAGTGCTTCGGCTGGAGATGCTTCCTCTCTGGAGACGAAGAACCAACACTGCCTGGTGAAAATGAGGAGTTTCCGTCAGAATGCTTACTTGGTTTGGGTGGTGATGGTGAGATGCTGAAGAACCTAGAAATATTGTCCCCAGGTGATGACATCATGTAAGAACCAGAAACCCTGTCTGGAGATGTCACCCCATTACTGGACATTTCCGGACTCTCTCTGAGAGGCGAGGTTTCATTTAAAAAGCCGTTGAGTACTGAGGCTTGGTGCTCAATATTGCCATTAAGCAGTGAAGATGAGGATGGAGAAGATGTTGTTGAGGTAGGGGAGACTGGTAATGGTGGCCATTTGTTCAAATCTGCCCCATAGGCTCTCTCAGGAAAAACCTGTTGATCATCAAAGCGGGTTCTCCGCATTTCCATCACCAGGTCTGCCAGACCCAGGTAGTCACGCCACAGGTTGAAGTTCTGCATCTTCGGCTTAGACTTTGGCCTGGAGCAATTCACACCCTCGGAGTGAGGCCTGCAACAAAAACATTGACATCAAGGACATCTGCTTCAACATAAATTATATCTGACTCAATGTCACTAAAACCAACTACATCAGACAAAAATACTAACAAATAAAATAAGATTCTGCGCACTGCCTGCTGGAACCCTAATTAAACTAATATTAATGTAAGCGATAAACCAGGCGCTGATATTAAAGCTCCAGTCGCCCACTCGCCTTTACTAAAGCCACTTGACTGGAGCCGTGGTGCGGCGCGTGGCCCGCTCGTGCCTGAGGTGTGCACCAATCACAGGCGCTGATCAAGTCCCAGCTCGTGCTCAGCGATTGTGATTAGTGCTGAATATACCAGAGCAGTGTTTACAGTCTCAGAAAGCTTTTAAACACAAAGCACCTGCAGACCTGTTTACTCTTGCGCTCCTCCGGGGCTCCCTGGAGTCTGCCACAGCAAACAAACAAACTTTGAAAACTTTAATAAACAAATAGACGCCCCACGCAGAGGGAAGATTCCAGTGCAGAGTAACTCTGACAGCAGAGCGGCGCTGGTCTCTAAACTTGTTTCTTGTTGAATTTAGTCTCAAACCTGTTTCTGGATATTATTTGCTATCCTTTGCTTCGCGCGAGTGGGGCGGTTTGAGCGAGGCAAATTGGACGTGTGGGCGGAGCTCAAAAATAAGCCACGCCCTTGTTTTCAAAGAGGAGTTGCTGTGGTCTTGGCCCCGCCCATTTGCTTTAATGTGCGCAGTCCTTTAACGGACTAGGATTCATAACGTACAAAGTAATTTCAAATATTTCTAATAATTATGTATTGTTGTAAAATAGAATTTCTGCTTTACAGTTGTATTCAGTCAGATCTGTGCGGTGTCTGAAATGGCCCATACTCACTCTTCCCCATATTACACACTATATGGTGCTCTATTGTAGGGAACTGAATTCAGGGATGTATTGCATGATTTCTACCTCATGAGGGTATTTACCAAAAATAGCACTCTGCTTTGGATAAGTGTCCAAAATCCATTGTACATTTACAGGGGTTGGACAATGAAACTGAAACACCTGGTTTTAGACCACAATAATTTATTAGTATGGTGTAGGGCCTCATTTTGCAGCCAATACAGCGTCAATTCGTCTTGGGAATGACATATACAAGTCCTGCACAGTGGTCAGAGGGATTTTAAGCAATTCTTCTTGCAGGATAGTGGCCAGGTCACTACGTGATGCTGGTGGAGGAAAACGTTTCCTGACTCGCTCCTCCTCCAAAACACCCCAAAGTGGCTCAATAATATTTAGATCTGGTGACTGTGCAGGCCATGGGAGATGTTCAACTTCACTTTCATGTTCATCAAACCAATCTTTCACCAGTCTTGCTGTGTGTATTGGTGCATTGTCATCCTGATACACGGCATCGCCTTCAGGATACAATGTTTGAACCATTGGATGCACATGGTCCTCCAGAATGGTTCGGTAGTCCTTGGCCCATCTAACACAAGTATTGGGCCAAGGGAATGCTATGATACGGCAGCCCAAACCATCACTGATCCACCTCCATGCTTCACTCTGGGCATGCAACATGGGTGGTACGCTTCTTTGGGGCTTCTCCACACCATAACTCTCTCAGATGTGGGGAAAACAGTAAAGGTGGACTCATCAGAGAACAGTACGTTTCACATTGTCCACAGCCCAAGATTTGTGCTCCTTGCACCACTGAAACTGACGTTTGGCATTGGCATGAATGACCAAAGGTTTGGCTATAGCAGCCCGGCCGTGTATATTGACCCTGTGGAGCTCCCAACGGACAGTTATGGTGGAAACAGGAGACTTGACGTGCACATTTAATTCTGCCGTGATTTGGGCAGCCGTGGTTTTATGTTTTTTGGATACAATCCGGGTCAGCACCCGAACATCCCTTTCAGACAGCTTCCTCTTGCGTCCAGAGTTAATCCCAGTGGATGTGTTCCATCCTTCTTGGTGGTATGCTGACATTACCCTGGATACCGTGGCTCTTGATATATCACAAAGACTTGCTGTCTTGGTCACAGATGCGTCAGCAAGACATGCATCAACAATTTGTCCTCTTTTGAACTCTGGTATGTCACACATAATGTGGTGTGCATTGGAATATTTTGAACCTTCACACTCTGCTCTTACTGGTGCAATGTGCAATTAATGAAGATTGACCACCAGGCTGCTCCAACTTAGTCATGAAACCTCCCACACTAAAATGACTGTTTCAGTTTCATTGGCCAAACCCATGTATTTCTGTGCATTGTGGGACTGTTTGAATACACTGAATATCATGCACTACATACATAAGTTTCGGACACTGTAAGGGTTTCGTAAGACACAAAGCTATGGAACTATACCCATCAACTTGCAGGGCAGGGCTTTTGGGCTGCAGGTGATTGGCAGTGATTGGATGATCCAAACAAATTCCCAGATTTGGATTCTCAAATAATGCTAAATGGAGAAGAATGGGACAAAATAATTAATGTAGGTTCAGGCAGTAAATTGACATAATGAAGAATAACATGGCCTTTGTTTAGCTTGATTTATACTTCCATCAGAGGACTTAAAGCAGGAACCACACAGATTAGAAAGGAACTCAACCTTATTCCCACCAGAAAAACAAAGAATCTAGAGCTAGAGACCTTTACTGATTCAGAGGAAAAGTGATACACCGCCAAGGGCTTGAATATATACAAATATGCAATAATAATGAAATTGTATTGTAGTTGATGAGTACAAATACAAAAACATACTCAATTCACATTCACTATTAGAGCACGGTGTTGTTTGTCAGCGTTAAGCAGCAGAGAGGCATTTGAATATTATTAGTGGAGGTTTTATTTTTTTTTTTAAACAAAATATTGGCCCACATCCCTACCATACCTTTACTTTAAAATGCTCTGCGGGCACAGTCTTTGGATCAAGGAGAGTTTCAGCATATGATTAGTCCTCTCTAATAATATTTAAAGATGGCCCCACTGTCATTCCAATAAGTGCTTTATTTTATTTAGTCAGCACGAAGATTCAGTGAACAGATTCAACAGTGAAATAAAAACACACCAAATATGAACTACTGTAAAACTGGAAAGAGTAAACACCACAATCCTAGTGCAGACCGTGGCCTGAGATTTGGCTTTGGTCCCCACCCCTTGTTCATAACAAATATCAAACTGATCCCTACAAAGTGATAATTACACACTTAGTGGCCCAAGCTAAAAATTCCAGTCGTCCATGTTTCGGTGATCAGGGTTGAGAACACTTCTCTGTGGCTCCTTCTCGAAACTCAGACACTGAGGAGCAGCTACTGACCTGAGAGAAAGAAAAAGAGAGAAAGAGAAAAAAAAAGACAATCCCATGCATTAGTAATTGGGGTGGTGAGAGAGGGAGAGCTAGAAAGTTTGAGGAAAGAGAGAGAGACCTGCAGTAGTAATTCAGCTGAAGAGCAGAGTAAAGCTCTGGCGTGCTGGGCGTCATAACCATGTTCTGACCTGATGAGGGTGTGCCCTCAGACCCCTCAGAGGACGGAGTGATGGGAGCACAGGGGGAGAAAGGGAGACCGTCTGGAACTGCCAGTCCTGTCTCACTCACAAACAGATTTTAAAGTGTCAGCACCACCTAGTTTTTCTTTACTGTTGTGTTAAAGTAACGTGGTGTGTGTGTGTGTGTGTGTGTGTTTAATACAGACGCAGTTCTCCCAGGGCTGTGCTCTCTCTCCGGTTTGAGATGCTGATCTTTGTTGTTATAGGAGATGTGGAGAGGAACTGCTGCTTCAGGATAGCGGCCTTCTGCTGTTCAAACATACACCTCTTCACACACACACACACACAAACAAAGTTCAGTTAACTAACATCTCCTTTCATTCATTCATTCATTCATTATCTGTAACCGCTAATCCAATTCAGGGTCGCGGTGGGTCCAGAGCATGGAATCATTGGGCGCAAGGCGGGAATACACCCTGAAGGGGGCGCCAGTCCTTCACAAGGCAACACAGACACACACACATTCACTCACACACACACACACACCTACGGACACTTTGGAGTCGCCAATCCACCTACTAACATGTGTTTTTAGACTGTGGGAGGAAACCGGAGCACCCAGAGGAAACCCACGCGGACACAGGGAGAACACACCAACTCCTCACAGACAGTCACCCGGAGCGGGACTCGAACCCACAACCTCCAGGCCCCTGGAGCTGTGTGACTGCGACACTACCTCATCTCCTTTCAATTTTTCCTTTATAAAAAAATAAAAATAAATAAATAATAAAAAGTGCATCCCAGATCTATCCACTCACTGGGAAAAATGCACCCACACCTTAGGGATAGTCCACCCACTCAAACTGACTTCTGTTGCACAAAATCTTTCCTTCAATATCTGTCACACTCCGCTCTCACCTCATGGCCCAATCGTATTGCAGCCTCAGTGAAAGCCTGCCTCTCCTGCTGGAAGCTCCGCCTTTGACGCTTAAGCTCCAGCCATTGGTCTTGAAGCCTCTCCCACTCCTCTAGGTAATAGGAGTCAGTCAGGGCATCAGGAAGAGGAGAGGATACGTTATCCTGAAAAAAAGAAAGAAAGAGAAAGAGACTTTTCCATGAGTGTACCACATTCAGATTTCAGGTGACCACATGAAAACACCTCAGGAAATGCACTGTTTGGATTTCCTCAAACATCCCAAGTTGCAAAAACACTCGCACACACCAAAGAATATGGGTGATAACAGAAGTTAACAGTACTTTTTCATACACAACATTTTACTCTCACTCACTGCCTGCCCACAGATAAAACTGATTGGCTGACTGACAGACTCTTTGTAGAGAACGGGCCAACCAGAACACTACCTGTTTCACATGCGCTTCATGAATATGCACATGAGGGGAGCGCATTACCACAAGGTAGGCTACCACAACAAGTACAGCCTCTCTCCATCTCTCTCTCTCTCCCTCCAACTGTCTTGATCTCTCTCTCTCTCTCTCTCTAACACGTGATCAGGAAAAAATCTGTGTCGCCTGTGTGCACATGTGTGTATACTCTTGGACACTCGTTCTAGATTCCAGCAGATTTGATCTGACTTGAGGACATCAGGGAGCTGCTTATAATATGCGGGAAACTCCTGGAACCTCTGGGAGACTTGGGATGCTTGTTTCCACATGGACTGGATTTAAAAAAGGCTTCACAGTATTAAGACCTTAGTACTGCAAAGCGTTCATGAAACTGGGCCCAGAAGAGTTAACCCATATCTGAAGGTGGTTGGAGACAGATATTAACCACCTTTAACTCAAGTGTAAATGGGCTGTGCTTAAGTTTCCTTAAGCAGTTACATTCAGTGTATGAAACTGTAAAATTCACTAGTAGCTGCCCTGTTCACAGTAAGGTGGAAAATAACAACAACATCAAACAATCTGGTCAAACTGGGAGGCGTTTTAATGAAACGGCAAACAGAATTAAGTTTATCCAGATACAGTCTGGACATGAAAAATGTATTACCACTAGGTGTGAACAGACTCATTGATTCCCATTTTTTGTTGTTTAAGAGTGTGAGTTGTGCGTTAGCACCTGCAGTAACTGCTGCTGCACTCGGACCAAGTCTCTGCTCTGCTTCAGCTCTTCTTCAAGCTGAACAAGTAACTTCTCCTGATCCGTTCTCACAGCAGCAGGACCTACGTACAATGCACAAGAGATCAAATGAGCATTAAGCGGGTTTTAGACAGGCCAATCAAACCTCACGCTTTTCCGTCATCTGATGTGAGCAGTTTTTACAACTGGATTCAAGCTAATGTTTGTAGGTAGTTGGAAATCAGACTCAATTCAGATCTAGTTTGAGCTGTTAGATCAGATATCGTGTGTTTCTTTTTCACTGGGGTGGAGCTACTTGCCTTCCTGCCCTTAGTGTAATTATGTCTGTGCTGTTACTATGGTGACCGACATGAAGTTACAGTCTGAAACAAAATGTTATATATTTTTAACTTGCAATGTGCACACTTCACCTTAGATTTAAGAAACAAATCTAATGTGCTCTTCAGTGTAAACAGCCTAACATTTTTAGGTAATTAACCTCTTTCTAATTACAACATGCTAATGCTATCATGCTAATGGGTGCCTTCCAATTTCCATTCATTGTTAATGTTATTACACTCGGTCAGTCTTTTCTTTTAAATTACTATTTTCAATTAAAGACAAGTAAAAACACACTCTGTGTCTGAAGCTCCTTTAGCCTCTTCAGCAGGTTCACCCACTCCAGGAACACTCCCCCAGTCACATGATCACCAAGCGACTGCTCTGATTGGACCAACCAGTTGGTGTCCACTTCCGTCACCTCCTCCTCCGTGTCCACATTGTCCTGCAGAGTCTGACCACAGTCAACAAAAATACAGTGGACTGTAAATTTGTGTCATTAACCCAGACATAGTCGATCGACCAAGAGGATTTTCTGTCCGACTGCTTAGACTGCTGTGCCACTCAGGAAGCCCTCAATTTGATATTCTTCATTAAATATTTAATTTCATTTAATGTGCAGACAAGAAATGTCAGGGGTAATCAGATGTAAATGTGCTGTGTCACCTGCTGCATGTCTGATCTTAGCGAGTGCAGCAGCGTCGTGAGACTGTGGCGGAGCTTCATGGCCTCTCTAAGCTCAGCCTCCCTCCTCTCCAGCAACAGCTTAAGGGCTTCCTCTTTTCTTTAATATAAGAAAGAAAGAAGGAGAGAGAGAGAGAGAGAGAGAGAGAGAGAGAGAGAGAGAGAGAACAAGAAAGACAGACTGAGAAAAGCAAAAGTCTACTGGTGTGAAATTCTATGCTCATTCATTGTCTGTAACCCTTATCCAGTTCAGGGTCAAGGTGGGTCAGGAGCCTACCCAGAATCACTGGGTGCAAGGCAGGAACTCACCCTGGAGGGGGCACCAGTCCTTCACAGGGCCACACACACTCACTTTTGAGTTGCCAAGCCACCTACCAATGTGTGTTTTTGGACCATGGGAGGAAACCCACGTGGACATAGGAAGAACACACCACACTCCTCACAGACAGTCACCTGGTGCAGGGCTCAGTGGTAATGCAGTGGTTCATTAGTATTATGCAGAACAGAAGGCTGCACACTTCAGTATAAGACCTTGGGCAAGACTCTTAACAATGCATCTGCATTAAAAACTGGAAGTTGCTCTGGATAATACGGAGGGGTACTTTCAAACATAATGCTTCCTCGGTGAATTTAACTCCTCTGTTATCTGGAGAGTGTCCTAAAAGCCAAGAGACAGAACGTCTTACCTCCCATCAGCCACTGCAGCTCTCCGGCCTGATCCCTTAGGAAGAGTGTTCAGAATCTCTATAGCTTTAATCAGAAAACAAAGAACAGAGTATTTATCATCAGAGCACTCCCTGAGACTTTATATCTCAGTCAGTGGAGTTCACCATTAAGACGAATGACAAAGATCAAAGACAAAGAAAGTAAACATTAATTGAATACCTTCAACAGGAAAAGACACATGCACTAAGAAGATGAAAGCTACAAAGTAAAAGTAATCTAATGATAATCAATATGAAAAAACACACTAAAGTCTTGTTTTTGTGGTGGAATTTATAATAGATTTTCAGTGGATGCCATATAACTATATAATTTTGCAGTGTGTGTGTGTGTCTTACACACTCCACGGTTTTTGTGTCTGTCAGTGAACTGGGAGAGTTTCTCTCTCATTCTGTTGACGTGCTGCTCTCTGCGCCTCAGCTCTGCTCCCTGCTGATTAAACCGAGACTGGAGCTTTGCACTCTAGAGAGAGAAAGAGAGGGAGAGGCTCCTGATTGTCCAGATGTCATAGTCCTGTGTGGCTGGGAATCCATTGAGAGTTTCTCTTTTTCTTTCTCTCTCTTTCTTAGTTGTGTAGGACATTGATGGCTATACATCTCCTCCTCCCCTTCTCCCCACACCACACACACACTCTTACCTTCTCCCTCTCTGACCGAAGTGCATCTTGCAGTCTGGCAATAAACTGGTCTCTCTCAACAAGCTGCTCCTGTGAACAAGAAAGGGGATACTCGTCATATAGCAGAGTGTACAGTGATATCCTTTTAAACTGCACGATAGGACATAGTCATATCTATAAGTGTTGAGCTATTAAAGCTTGGTGGTACAGACCAGGGCTTCGAGAGAAGTTCAGCCAATGTTCAGATTGAAACATCACTTTAATATTGGTAGGAACAAGGGCTTAAAACCACCTCAGCATAAGCAAGGTGCCTGAACTTTCTCTAAGCCCCTCAGACCTCGGGACTTTGTGTTCACTCTCTTCAGTACCTGAAGGGAGCAGGTCTTCTCTTCATGCTCCTCCTGGAGGATCCTGTAGGTGGCGGTGTGGGGCGGACTGGCCTGCAGTGAGTGAGTGTTCTGCACTTCTGAGATGGAGAAAGGGCACAATAAAACTGAATTTATTCGCAACACTTACACTATCTACACTCAAACACAAGCAAGGAGTGTATAATTAAATGTGTAAAAGTAAGGAGGGTGTTTTTAATAATGTGGACCGTAAATAGGTGTTTAAATGTGGCCAATGTACACTATTAGTACTTTATTATTTAAATGGAGCTATAAAACGTACCCGAGATCTCCTGGAGTCTTCCTCCGTGTTTGTATGCCATCGTCTAAGATCTCTACACAAACACAATTCTGACTGTAAAATACTGGACAAGCAGTCTGTTTTAAACCTGTTACATTAAGTTAGACCCCAGATTCTGTCAACTGATCTTACGTAATCAAAAGAGGGTCAAATTTGGCTGGTCTTAACTGCAGTTTACCTGAAAATAAACGTTTTCCTATGATGTTCTATGGTAGAGAGGCTTGTTCTGAAAGTAAGACTTACGGAATGAAACGGAGAGTGTTTTCGTGTCCTGCTCAGGTGACAGTCATTGCTCCTAATCATTTATGTTTATCAGTAAGAAATGAACTACTTCAAAAGTCTGTGGGCGCTTATGCTCGTAAATTCGACCGATTAAGGTCAAAACCCTTGTCTAAAATTCCTGTTTGGTTTGAAAACGAGAGACTGAGATGTTGAGAAATTATATTTATTAATCGTGGCTCTGCTTAAACGTTTTAAATGGCGTCAATCTACACAGGAAATTCCCGCCCTTTTGTACGAAGACCCAGCAGTCTCAAATATCCAGCTAACCCAAGCTAGAATTTCCCCAATATTGATTCAGAATGGGGGAAAATGAAAGAATTTTTATATAACTCTTGTATTTACTAAATATAATTCGTGATATTTATATATATATTTATATACATGCTAATGCTTGATCTAGTGTCACTTTCATGGCTCCAGGTTTCTGGGGTTGTGGGTTCAAGTCCAGCTCTGGGTGCCTGAGTAGTTTAATGTGGCACAACCCACATACTCAGCTTTACTGCTCATACCACAAACGCATGTTCCTTACAAGTGTGACCATTTAAAAGGGAAATTAACAGGCTTTCCGGCGATATAAGGTTTATTGCCAAGAAGCATTGTTACAACAAAGAAATAATCTACCAAACACAAATATGTCCTTACCTCTTGTGCTATTTTTATATAAATGCATTCCACCATTCTCCCCTTGATTTTTTACACTGTAGATGCTGTATTGGTCCCAGTATTAATGGATGAGATGGAACAAAACCTAAGCTACAGTGACATTTCGTGACATTATTTCCCATTTAATCAGAATTAATTAACACTTGGTTCCTGTGGAAGAGATACTGTATAATGTGTTTTTCATTTTCAGGGCAAGAAAACTGCTGAAAGATTTTGATTATTGGGTGCTCTGTGATTTAATGTTAGTCAGGGACAGGCCTGAAGTTTGTTTGGTAGTATCCAATAGCATTGTGTGATTTGGCGCTATAATACTCACAAATGTTGTGGTACCGTATGTCACACATTAGATGGTGTAATGGATTTATCAGTAATGTACTGCAGACATTACAGTAAACAAGCTAGACTCTGTAAGGATTGCAAGAGCTTACTGAAGCACGCACCTGCACTGTACCGGTTTCCCATTATGACCTGAAGAAAAAGTTGACCCCCACCAACTGTCACCATATACTTCACGCCCTGCTCAAGTGTTCATAGAGGTGAGCATGTGAGAGTCACCCTACGAAAGACTGGTGCCCCCTTCAAGGTGTTTGTGTCTTGCGCCCAATGTTTCCATGTAGATTTCAAACTCACAGCAGGCCTGAACTAGATAAGCACCTGGAGAAAACCCATGGAGACACACGAAGAACCCACCAAACCCCTCAGACAGTCACTCAGTTAGCTTCAAATAAATTGTTTTACAAACAGTAGCCCTAATCAATGATGTTAATGTGTAATGTTGCAAGTTTAACTGTTGCAATATGAATATATTTAGAACAAACAATTTTGTTTAATTTCTCATAATTTAAGGAGGTGGTTAAATGAAGAAAGACAAAAACACATCAGGATCAAAAAGAGCTGTTTTACTTGACTATAGCACATGAAACAACAAATAATCACAAAATACACTATAAGGCACACGGAAATCAACACCGAAAAAAAAAATTCTAGAAAGAGGAAGAGACTTCACAAATACAGGTCATTTATACCAAATATGAAGAGTGCCATTACTTTTCATACTGTACTTAACAAAAGTTAAACAGAGACCCAGAGAAGAGATTAGCATTTTTTTGCTCCGCTAACACCCACCCAAATTCTAGCCAAAGTGAAAATAATTAATGCACAACAGAATCTAGAATCAATATGTAATTAAAAAATAAACTTTCACACCAAGGCTGGGCAACATTAAGGAGAAGTCGCTGTTAGAGCCCCATTACAGACAGACTAGCTAGCATGCTGGCTCTATAGCTATAGCTGGTCAATACATTCGTGTACACTTTTATAAAAATAATATGGCTATTTTTGCTGGTTTAAGTTCACCAAAGGCACACGCGCATGGAATATCCCCAAATTGTTGCTGTTTGAGAAAAACCTTGTATCTCCAAAATGGTAATTAAAACATTTTAATGGAAGTCACTGACTTTTTTTTTTTTTGAGATTGTGTAAAAATTTCATAATCAATGTAAAAACAGCTGATATTTTATGTCAAAAGTAAAAAAAAAAAAAAAAAAAGTAGATGCAGTGTTTACATCAAACAGCAACAAAATGCATCTTCATAAAACTTTCGTTTGCACAGGAGCCTTTTGTCAAACTGATGCAACTTTGTCAAAGTGATAGCTACTTTAGCATTCAGTGTTTAATACCAAGATTTGGATGAACATGGTCTGTCCATCAGGAAATAATACAGCAGTCTGTAATTCACAAATACGACTTTTTGTAAATAAATGCATTCCCTAAGAAAATTAACCTTTATAATTACAGCTAAGGAAAGTCATCAGAGTTTGCATTTTATTTAAAAATGGTTGTATACAACAAAGAGTTGCATATTCTGTTTAAATTAATTAATTAATCTTGTACAGCAATATCCCAAATTAATTAAATAATACAGTTCCCAAAACTGACTACAAATGTGTCACACTGATTTCACACACCCTTCAGCACCAGCACTGAACCATGGGATTATTAGGTTGAACATTTTATGCTTTAAAAGATACACAGCTCAACAAAGTAACCTGCTTTAAACTGCAGGCAGTTTACCTGCTGTTGTGCTCATGTGGTAACAAAACACCTTTAACAAACAATAACAAAACATTATCAAATATTTCCCAAAGTCAAAATGAATGGCGTTTCAAAACAGTTTTCTTCCCTAGACAAGCTCATGTACTACACTGCGTTCATAAGAGTATGTAGATGGTTTGTCACCCAGCCCTGTTTCACAGCACTAATAAATTAGTAAAGGATTACTTTAGGAACATTAACATCTACTTAATTACTGTTAGAATTGTTTATAAAACTTTCCAATACTTATCTATTAAAATGTCTTCATATAAAAATCATACAGCTCAATGGTTACTGCAGATCAGAATCTTTTTGGTTTGTTGAAAATGAAGGCCACAGTGCATCGGTATGAGAGTGTAGTCCTCCTCTGATAGGTCCATTTCTTGTTTACGTCTTTTTTTTATTTTTTATTAAAGATTCTACCTCAAATTCAAGCTTCATTACTGACTTCAGTGTAATTTTAGTGTTTATATGTTAACTCAGAGCGCACTCTGTAGGTACAAGAACCAAGTAAATATATCTGTGATTAATTATGATTTTGAGTCTGGGAACAGGAAATGGACCAGGAATTGGACAGAAATGAAATACATTAACTGTAGTTTAAATAACTACATCGCTTCGTACCATAGTGGACTGCACACTAAAATTAGTGTTATTGGATAAAAGATGATTATTTAAGAGGAGACATGAGCCTAAATAAAAAAAAAACACCCAAAACAAAGAAACAAACAAAAAAAAAAATCTCACAAATCTGTACTCGTGTGTGTAGTGTTTCAAAACGGTCCGGCTGAAGAACATCTGTGGCATCACCTGGAGAAATGATAGAAAGAGCATTGTCCTGTGAGTAATTGACACAGTCATTCACAGACACAAGGGATACTGGATCTGAAAGTGTATACTTATTTTTATTTAGTTTATAGTCATTTTTTTATTTTTATTTGACAATAATGAAGAAAAAGAGAGGCACTGTCTGGAAGTAGGCAATCTTAATTTACATACAGATTACAGCATCAGTGAATGTAAACACTACCATTTACCATTTGTTTAAACTCAAGATGAGAAGGGCTCTGTCGCCCCCCTCTGGCACAAAAAAGAAACTATTCTAGATTCACAGGCTGTCAATGTGAAGAATCCAGTATTTAAAACCAAAAAGTACATTATTATCAATAATATCACGATTTATCTAAGTTTAAATGTGTTAATCACTCCAGCTTAAAGCCTGTTCTAAGGGATAAAGGGAGATTGGGAAATAGTAAAAATGGGATTTAAACCCCAAAAAATACTGGAACTATTGGAAAAATCTGGATCTTGATGTGAAACACAGGAACAACAAAACAGGCTGTTTCAAGCTTAGCAGTGCAGTTTTTATAGTTCAGGAAACCAACAGGTGTGTGTGTGTGTGTGTGTGTGGTGGTGGTGGGGGGGGAATATGGGGGGTAAAAGATATGAATTCAGAGGAGTGAGTTAAGATGTTTATGTAGTTCATATACACGCCAAAATAAATTCCCAGAGCTAAAGTAATCCTAGGCACTCTGAAGGAGATTCATAAAATTGAAGTGTGTTTACCTCTAGAGCAGTCCACATGACTTGGGTGGACGGAAAGGGTTGTCCCCAGATGGGACGCCCATCAGCAGTGGGTCTTTCTGAGCATTTTGCATGCAGAAGTTCTTCAGGTCTGTGGCTGCTTGAGACACCTGGCAACAATGGGGTTAAAATCAATAAAACATATTTAATTACAAAAACACGCAGCCCCAATATTAATCTCAGCTTAATTACATCAAATCAGCAAACATACAGACACCTGCTCATCAAAACCTTTTCCAGCTTCTACTCTACAAAAAGACTACAACTGGTGATGGAACATTTCTTATAAGGTTTGCCTATTATGGTGGTGTGTTAGTGTGTTTTGCTGGTACGAATGAATTAGACGCGTCTAGAGCTGGATAACGGCAAAAATTTATATCGCAATATATTTCTTTATTTTGGTTTAGACGGTATAATTCTGATATCGATTTAGAAAGCCACAGAAAAACTGCCAAAAACTGAAAGGAACATGAAGTCACAATCAAACAACACTTTCTGGGCTTTGTCAATAGAGTATTAATATTTTTAAAGTAAATTTTAAGTTGTGTGCGCTGATCTAAGGACAGCGCCCTGTAATGACAGTCAGACAGTGGCTGATGTTGTTATTGAAACATTTTAGATTGCAATATATATTCATATTGATTATTGTCCAGCCCTAGACACAGCAGTTGTAGATGTAAAGTCAGAGACAGTAGCTCATCTGTTGCAGCACAGCGTGTGTTGGTCGTCCTCTAGTCCTTCATCAGTTGACACAGGACGCTGGTGGACTATTCTCAGTCCAGCAGTGACACTGAGGGGTTTAAAAACTGTAGAAACACTGCTGTGTCTGAGCCACTCATGCCAGTGCAACACACCTCCACTATGTCAGTGTCACTGCAGCACTGAGAATAATCCACCACCACATCACACCTGCTCTGAGGGGGTCCCGACCGTTTAAAGAACAGGGTGAAATGTGGGTAGTAAATTACACAGAGCACCAGGTGAACTATAGACTATAATGTGCTCCTGTATGGTCAGAGCTGAGAGAATGGACAATGAGTGTATTTATTCTGACCAGGCTGTATGCAGTAGTATTTTTGAGGACTTCTTAGGTTTTTTTTAATCAACTGTGGTCATTAGACTGTAAACTTAAAGATTAAAGGGCACAAAACAGGTCAAATTAGAGAATCTGGGCCTATTATAGATTTTATATTTAGCAGTTTTCACACTTTTTTTCAAATTATGTAGCTATAAGAGCAAAAACAAGTCTTCGAGGGATGGAAATATAATGTAAAGGGTTTACACAATTCCTCAAGGAAACACAGAACATATGTTAAATAAGTTAAAACCACTTTGTTAGTTTACAATGAGTAAGTTTCTAGAAAAAGTCTAGTAACAGTTAGCCGGCTAGCAGGCTACTCAGCTCCACAGCTTTGCGTTAGCTCGACGCTAGCTCCTAAAACTCGCAGAATAAAGTTAAAACTGCTTTTTAACGTAATGTTTGGTGTCTTACGGGAATCCTGCGGACGCTGGCCTCCACTCGGAGCTGTTTGACGGCTCTGTGAGCGACGCTGAGGTTGGTGTTGGAGTTGTTGTTGGACATGATGCAGTTTTTCACAGAAACTCAACTCAAATGTTTCTGTTGGAGAAGGAAGTTTCCGCATTGGGTGTGTTCAAGTTTTTATCCACACTCCCTACTCCCTACTTCATATGCCTTACTTACTAGCCTCAACTTCATACACACTACTCCCTACTTCTACTTTATACACTCTTACTGCTCCATATTCTGTATTATGTAGTCCCTACGCCCTATCCTCTTGTTCATACACCATTCAACCCAACTCAAACAACATATTCCCTTCTCTCCACACATCCTAATCATACAACATACCCTCTACTATCTCTCTTTACTTCACACACACTCATAGATTCTGTACACACTACTTCATATTTACTTCTCCCTGTACTAACTCACAAACACACAAAAGGCAAAGTGTCACCATTTGAAAATACTTGTTGATATTAATAATAACTGCATTATGTGTCCAAACATTTGTAGACACTGAACAATGCTTTAAAATATTTAGGGCAAGAGTCTTGACACAGTCCATAAATAGATTTGGGGATTTAACCCTGACACATAGTGCACTTCGTAGGGAACAGGGAGTTTACTCATATCCTCTTGATGCTATATTTCCAATGACTTTGAAAGTTTAAAAAAGGTTAAATAATTAAGTTTGGAAGAAGTTGTCAGAGTCATAAATGTTTCACCACTTTATTCAAAGAATTCATAGGTTCAGATATATTCTGAAGAAAATTAATGGAACATAAAAGTATCAGCAGGCTGTGGAGTGATGGAGCTTCACTGAGAAACATGTGGGTGTTAGAGTGGTGTCAGTGATCCAGAACTGATGATTCCACATTAGCACCTGACCTCACTTATGTTTCTGTGGATGAATATAAACAAATGCTCACGTATTAAATCTTTCCCTGAAACATGAGGCTGCTGCTGCTGTTGTAAAGGAAACCCTCAAACTTGAAATTGTGAAGAAAGCCTTAAATAAATCTCATGCTTTCAATGCTGTATTTGGAAAAGAGGATGCGAGCTGCGAGGTTCAATTAGTGCAAAGACAGCTGTGTTTAAGCTACATTTATGGGTGCTTTAAAGGCTCAAAATTAGTAAATGGAAAGAAAAAAGAAACCAACTGTGGTGTTAAAATTGATCACATCAACCACATTAATAAGTTTAAATTACTTTAACGTATTTTTAAAATAATAAGTAAGAAGATGACTAATATAAAGACTGCTGTCCAACACACAATCTTTAGCCATTGATTAGTCTGCTCTAATTCTCTCTGAAGATTTATATTCTTGTATTGCTCGTCTCTTATCTTAGAAGCCATCTCATTCGTCTTCCTGTGTTCAACGTTCTGGACCACCTCTTTGGTGTGTGTAAACCCAATGTTGTTATACAATATTTGATCGATCTTTTTAAGCAAATCAGTAACTTGGGATTGGTTCTTTTTGTCGTAGTTGTTGAAGACGTGATATCTGCCACCACAGGTGTTGACAAGTTTCTGAAGCTCAGCACTGTTACTGATGAAGTCCTTCGCTGGTTTTCTCTCCAGCAGATCTCCACCAGTGAAGAGTATCATGGTGAACTGCAGAGCTGCTACTCCGAAACTATCGTGAATCCATTTAACAGCATTCATCTCCTCCTGAGTGAATCGTCCAAGTCTGATCACCAGCAGGAACACATGAGGGCCAGGAACTACCATGGAGAGGCAATCAGATGGATTGTGGGCCGTTTGGTCTGATGCCAGCCATGTGTCCATTACCCCAGGAGTGTCAATTATGGTGATGTTCTGTCCAAAAACCACTTTGTTCCTCCTCTCACAGTGTGCTGTCACCGAAGCCGGAGACGCCTCCACTCTGAAAGCATCCTCACCCAGGATGGTGTTTCCAGTTGCACTCTTCCCAGCTCCAGTTTTACCCACCAGCATCACTCTCAGCTCATGGGGGTTCACTTCAGGCCCTTAACAGAAAGATTCAGAAAAGAAAAGATTCAGGTTCAGACATTACATCATCTCTGAAACCACAGATCTGATCTAGATTTACACTTTTAAGAGTACATCTTTCTATGAACTGCCATTAGTGACCACTATAACGCTGCTGTAACCATGGCAACATGAACAGCTCCATCAGTGCAGGACTTTAAAAAGTGTTTTTTTCATTAAAATCATGAATGCCACCTTTAAGAAGGCTACAGATCAGGTAAAAATGAGGAAAATGGAGAAAAGAAAAAATAATTTTAAATATTCATACACAGCTGTGAAGCTGAAAAGCAACGACAGACAAATTAATTTTACCACAATTTTCAACACTGAAATTTTTTAAAATTGTACATAGAGACAGGTTAAACATGCAGAACTCAGAAAGGGCAGTCCTGGTATAAAGAGATAAGAAGCCGGGTCTCAAATGCATGTCAGAGTATTTGATAACTTATTGTTTAATATCAGATCTGTGTTTACCTTTGAAAAGAAAACGGAAGATGATACAAGCCACAACCACTGTCAGCAAAGAGAACGTCCAAATGAGAACTATGTTTTTTTTCTGCCAGAAACGGAAAAATTGTTTAGTCAAGAAACATGTTAATGAAGTTAACTTGAAAGAGTTATCTGTCAGAAAAAAAGATGCATTACAGTCAATTACATAAAATATCAGTTAAAAAAAATAAGAATTTCCTCCACTCAACAGGTTAATTGATAAAAGTCTTATAATTTATACTGTGCTCTTCTGAGTAAATAGTTCATAAGTTTGCAAGTCAATAAACTTTTACACAGAAGATTAAAGTTTGTCTTGCTATACTCTTTAAAATGGAAACAGGGATACTATACATTACAGTACATTAAAACATTTTTCAACTGTATTCACTGTGTTTAGTACAGAATACAGCACACAACACTTTGTAAACTTGCAAAAGCTTGTCCGAAATGTGTGGTCCCTGTAACAGTTGCTAAGCAATGAATGTGTCAGTATTTAACAATGTGTCAATACTCACTTCAAGTGCTTTACTTTTATAATCTGCCTTTTCTTCCAATCTGTTAATCTTATCTTTCATGTCAGCCATTTTCTGTTCCATCTCCCTCCTCTTCCGTTCCTCTTCTTTGATCCTGTTTAATGCCCTTGTCTTCTCCCTCTCACTGGTCATCTGGAGAAACACATTTGAGTTGTGTGTTCTGTTATGGGATTTTTATTTTATTTTTGTGTAATACAAAAGACTTTGATTTTGAAGTGAAATTAATTTAATTTTCCTACATGTACACAATATGTTTTTGCCTGTAGCAATGCCCCAGTGTTTTGTTTGTTTTTAAAACATATTTTGGTTTTACTATATTTACAAGAGTTGCTTAACAATGATTTGAAAATCAGAATTTAAGGGGTGAAAATGAAGGGTTTAAAGAGTGGCAGTGCTCACTTGAACTGCTTTTTTGTTTTCATCTGCTTCTTTTTGCAGTCTGTTAATCGTATCTTTCAGGTTCGCTATTTCTTCTTCCATCTTCTTCCTCTTGTCTTCCTCCTCTGTTCTGATCTGTTGAATCTTCTGGAGGAAATCATTTGTAAATTCTGTCTTGTTCTGAGCTTCTTTGTTCTTTTGGCTGTTGAAAGTCACAAAGGAAGTAAAGACCTGTCAGGATACATCTCACATACAAATGTGAAATCGAGTGCAAGTGTACGAGTTACAGAAGTCCAGGATTGTCACAAAAATAAATGCATCGTATTCTCAAGGTCGTAAGTTGAATTTGAAAACTTTTGAGATTCTTTTTTTAAATGACTCACAAATATTTTTTAAGCATCATATTTAACACACACCCTCACAGAAGCTTCTCAGTGCAAAAGAGGTCATAGAAAATGGTATGGTCAAATGCTTATAAGGACTATGGTGTAAAACTGAAGAATGGGTTTGTAACGGTAAGAGAGGAAGTCTATTTGAGGTTTGGCTTACCTGATTATGTCATTATTCTGTAAGGATTCACTGTTTGCTGTTGAGTTACTGTCATCTTTTTTCATTTGATCCGTCCTCTTCTTTTTCTTATCCATTGAGGGAATGTAATGAGCTCCGCGACTGTATGTTATAATAATACATAAATTAATAAAGACATAAGTTTAGTAAGTGTTTAAATTACATTTAAGGTTAGATCACAGTTATGGAAAGTATTGAAAACTGTTACTTTCCCTTTAAGAATATTTCTATTTAAATAACTTAAAGGAGCACTAGGTAAGATTTGGGTTTGTGCTCCTGGGGCTCCCCACAGTGTAATTCATTTTTACAGCACTGTACAGAACTCAATGAGGAGGGAAGTGGTGTCCTACCCTCCTCTATAAGTTACAAAGTGCAGATTCTGTAGTGCTGAGCCCAGAGTAACAACAGCAGAAGCTCTCTTCTCCCTGTTACAGCTCAGTGAAGTATATTGATCATTTTGAAGATGTAATTTTAAGCTAAAAATATGACATAGTATTCCTTTAAATATATTTTATTTTTTGTAATAACACGGGTCAGAAACAGACATCAAACAAACACAGGTCAGCGACAAACAGACAACAAACAGAGTAACAAGGGGAAAAAACTGTAATATTAATTTAAAAAGTATTTTATATTTACATCTAAGCTGCATGGACATTGGACAGTTGCCTTTGCCTGAGCGGTCAGAACTGCAAAGATTCAAACCCCCTCAACTTTGCCAACCACAAAGAAACCATCTCATCTTTTCTCACCCTGCTGCAAGGGGGTTCACCCACTCATTAATCCCTATGTAAAACTAATGGGTTTTAATACGTTTGGAGCGTTTGCATTTAACATGTACCACACATCTCTCTATTATAGAAATATATAGTTCCTTTTTGGGAATATTTCGTCTGTTCTTTGATGCTTTAGTGTTTTTCAGCTGATGTTAAGGGGTTTAAGATTTTCATTCATTCACACCTATGAACACTTTTGAGTCACCAATCCACCTACCAATGTGTGTCTTTTGGAGCGTGAGAGGAAACCGGAGCACACGGAGGAACCTGGAGGAAACCCACACGGACACAAGAAGAACAAACCAAACTCCTCACAGACAGTCACCTGGAGTGGGACTTGAACCCACAACCTCCAGGTCGCTGGAGCTGTGTGACTGCGACACTACCTGCTGCACCACCATGTCACCCTTTAATATTTTACAATGAGTAAAAAAGAAAACTGGAATAGACCGTAGTGTTTTACCTGTCTGAGTTGGGCTCTTTTTTAAAATTTTCTGGATAATCCATGGATGCACTGTTTGTCTCCAGATCTTCTTCGGACATACTGCTGAAACAAACAAAAAAAAAAAAAAAAAAAAAAGAATTAAAAAACATGTTTAGATATTTTATTTCACTGAATATTCTGTGTCCTGTCCAGCAAGTGTGTACCCTGTAATTTCCCTCCAAACCCACCACGACACTCATCAGGATGAAGGAGCTAGAGAAGATATAATGGATAAATATTGTGTATAATTTATTTGAGATGTTTTAGTTTGGGTCTATCTCTTAACTGAAGGGTTGTGACACAAAAAAGTGAATGTGTGTGTGTGTGTGTGTGTGAGAGAGAGAGAGAAAGAGAGAGAGACAGGGCAGATTAGGGCTGTCAATTACTACAGTAATAACTTTAATAGTTAACTGCATTTGTTTTAACTGTCCTGCTGAAAACAGACACATGGTCCTTGTCTGTAGCACTGTTAGGAATGACACATCCAAATGAAGACCAGGACCCACACTGTCCCTGAGCATCGCCCTCCCTCTGCTGACTTATTTCCTACCCATAGAGCAGCTTAGTCCTTCTTCCCCAGGTGAGCCATGCACATATACGGTCATTCACATGATGTAAAAGAAGTGTGGTTCGTCAGATGAAGCCACCTTATTCCATTTCTCCATAGTCCAGTTTGGATGCTCACATGCTCAGTGTTTTTCATGGTGTACAGGGTCAGCGTGGACAGTCTGACTGCACTGCCCGGTGTGTTCTAACTCTTGTGTGTGCTACAGTGGCTCTTCTGTGGGATCAGACCATAAGGGATAGCCTTCGTACCCTCACACATTAATGAGCTTTGGAAACACATGACACTGTTCATTATTTCTCCTTCTTTAAACCACTTTTCACAAGTAATACCACTGCATTCTGAGAAAACCCCACAGGATCAAATGGCTCCTTAGGCTTGTCTGCTTCTGCTTCATACGTCAAATTCAAGAACTGACTCTTCCCCTCCTGATATATCCCACTCACCAACAGGTGCCAAAGTAAGGAGCGAACCCATGTTATAAACTTAAACTATTAGTTTTTTTATTCTTGTGGCTGAGAGAAGGGCAATGAAATATGGAGAGAGAATAGTCTCAGAATAGTTTACAAATGTGGAAATGTTAATGCACAAATTAAACACAAGTCACGAATATGTTTCACTGTTTACAAATGAATACATCACATTCTTGTGATGTTTGGTTTTCATAGATATATCATATTTTTTTTCAAATATAAATACATTTGTTTAAATTTACATTGCAAATATCTGTAAAGTCACTGTCTCGAATTTAAAATGTATTTGTAAATTGTTGAATCGGCGTTTGTGGATCTAGTCACTCGCGTGTTTTCCGTGACGTATATTTGTTTATTTCCTCTCGCGGGTTTTTGAATTTTGAGACTTTACTTCGCGTTTCACCCGATCCACATGTGGTCTGTAGGCGAACGAGCCACCGCTGGGTGGCACTGTTGTTTTAGGACGTGTGGGGCCACCTTAAATGGAGACGCATTTGAGCAACATTTAATGTGGAAGTTCGAACAAAATGCCGCCCAAGCCGCTGAATTCACTTTCATATCACAGACCGTCAGGAGCGGGGGGGTCACTGGGGAACACTTTGGGAGGTTCCCTTAATTTAACGACGTTAAAGTCCAGCGAAAAAGTGAAACATATTTGTAACTTTTGTTTAGTTTGTGGATTAACCTTTACGCATTTGTAAAGTATTTTGAGACTAATCTCTCTCCACAATAAAACGCTTATCACTTGTTACTAGGGCAAGCTTTAAGTGGACTTTGTCCACTTAGAGAACGTCCTACATTTAAATTCAGTGATATATCAGTTTAAAGTAAAAATAAACTACAATCACAGAAGCACACAATAAACACCATTCAACGTACAAACACGAGTGCATTTCTGATTTACAGACAGAGATACCTGAACATGGTGGTCAGAGAGTCGTCTTTGGTCTTATCTCAGCTGTTTGAGCTCTGGAGTGACCTCGGTTCAGGGTGATCATGTATAGACACCATAAACTCTTCTCTGCTGTGATTGGGAGACTTAATTTTTAAAGCAACACTGGGTAGTATTTTTACCTTATAATTACAGCTTCAAAATCACTGAGATGATTAACTGACCTTTATTTGAGAGAATCAATTCTTTGCTACAGAAACTGCACTATGTAACGTTCAGAGGAGGGTAGTAAACATTTGTTAACCTTAGGGAAATGTGTTTGCAGATGTCCAAACCCTTCTGTTTGTGCTCATTTGTGTCGGTTTGTGTTTCAGTACCATCTCCCACAAAGGTTTCCAAACCCAAGACTGTGGGGGATTATTGCAGTCAGAGCCACGGCTGATTTGCAAATGATTTCCCACATAATCCACTGTAACTCGTCTGTCCAACAGAATCAGTTCATGTGGCGCTCAATATCATCATCAGTCGTGGATGTGGACGGACGTCTGGCTCCTTCTTCAGTGTGTGACCTTCCTTGACCTTCTGTATCCATTCATACACACTTGTTTGAGTTTAAATACTTTCTCTACATTCTGCACCTGACACACCCTCTGACCATAAAATACCAATCACTGCAAGCTGCTCTTCTTTCCTGCATTCCTCTAAAGTTTCTTTGGCAGTTAATGATCCTCTCAGCTATCCTTACCAACTACGGTTACTCATGGAGCCTAGCTCATGATTACCCAAACCACCCACTGCATCAGTAGCTCTTCACATGTAAAGAGGAATTCCACAAATATTTCATAGCTTGAGTCTTAAAGGAAGTGTCTATGATTCTGGGGAACTGCTGTGTTCTCTGTTTTTTTTTTTTTACATTAATTTCTCTGCTTCTATTTAGATTGAACGGTGTGTTTGTTGTTAGTACGTGTAACTTGTCTGTAAGTTATTATTCACTGTTGGAATTTCCAAAGAAACTCATTTGTAATTAGAATTATTTAGTTTTGTAGCACTTTCATTCTGTGTTTACTTTCATGCTGCTTCTCTTGAATTTAGAGTCAGTTTCACCTTAAGTGATGTAACTGAAGATGTAACAAAATAAGTAAATATTACTGACTTACGGAGCAGGAAAAGAGCAATATCCTCATCTCAGTTTGTGGTTTTCAACATTTGGAAGTCTTTAAAAACCTCAAGAAGCTGTTTTACTGCTGTGAGCAGAAAGTGACACTCCGGTAAAGTTGGTTTCATATTCGCATATTCAGATTTCTTTCTTCAATAGCTCTCAAACGGTGCATGCAAATGACTTAATACTTGCAAAGTATTGTTTTTGGGATCCAAGACAAGCAACTACAACTCAGTTTATGTCAGAAATGTTTGCCATTTAAAAAACACGAAATATATTGTTTTCTATGGGCTGCCGCCATCTCCGCGAGAGCTAAGGGACCGTTTACAAACTACACTACACAGTAAAAACGAAGGTGACGAACCTCACACATGATGTATGCTACATCTCCTACCTTGATAAATTTAACCCTTACTGGCCCGTGGTGATACATTTTTCATTACAAATTTCAATAGATTTTGAAACTTTGATGATATTGTTTTTAAACAAATTGTATGTGATCAAGTGCCACCCACATGACGTACGACACCTGTTATTTTGGTAAATTTAACCCTTACTGGCCCGTGGTGATACATTTTTCATTACAAATTTCAATAAATTTTGAACCTTTGATGATATTGTTTCAAAACAAGTTGTATTTGATCAAGTGCCACCCACATGACGTACTACACCTGTTATTTTGGCAAATTTAACCCTTACTGGCCCGTGGTGATACATTTTTCATTATACATTTCAATAGATTTTGAACCTTTGATGATATTGTTTCAAAACAAGTTTTATTTGATCAAGTGCCACCCACATGACGTACTACACCTGTTATTTTGGCAAATTTAACCCTTACTGGCCCGTGGTGATACATTTTTCATTATACATTTCAATAGCTTTTGAACCTTTTATGATATTGTTTCAAAACAAGTTGTATTTGATAAAATGCCACCCACATGACATACTACACCTGTTATTTTGGTAAATTTAACCCTTACTGGCCCGTGGTGATACATTTTTCATTACAAATTTCAATAGCTTTTGAACCTTTTATGATATTGTTTCAAAACAAATTTTATTTGATCAAGTGCCACCCACATGACATACTACACCTCTTATTTTGCCAAATTTAACTATTTCTGGCCCGTGGTGATGGGTTTTTGAAAATAAATTTCAATAGATTTTGAACCTTTGATGATATGGTTTCTAAACAAATTGTATTTGATCAAGTGCAACCCACATGACGTACTACACCTCTTATTTTGGTAAATTTAACCCTTACTGGCCCGTGGTGATACATTTTTCATTATAAATTTCAATAGCTTTTGAACCTTTTATAATAATGTTTTCAAAACAAGTTGTATTTGATAAAGTGCCACCCACATGACGTACTACACCTGTTATTTTGGTAAATTTAACCCTTACTGGCCCGTGGTGATACATTTTTCATTGCAAATTTCAATAGCTTTTGAACCTTTTATAATAATGTTTCAAAACAAGTTGTATTTGATAAAGTGCCACCCACATGACGTACTACACCTGTTATTTTGGTAAATTTAACCCTTACTGGCCCGTGGTGATACATTTTTCATTATACATTTCAATAGCTTTTGAACCTTTGATGATATCTTTTCAAAACAAGTTGTATTTGATCAAGTGCCACCCACATGACGTACTACACCTCTTATTTTGGTAAATTTAACCCTTACTGGCCCGTGGTGATACATTTTTCATTATAAATTTCAATAGCTTTTGAACCTTTGATGATATCTTTTCAAAACAAGTTGTATTTGATAAAGTGCCACCCACATGACGTACTACACCTGTTATTTTGGTAAATTTAACCCTTACTGGCCCGTGGTGATACATTTTTCATTACAAATTTCAATAGCTTTTGAACCTTTTATAATATTGTTTCAAAACAAGTTGTATTTGATAAAGTGCCACCCACATGACGTACTACACCTCTTATTTTGGTCAATTTAACCATTGCTGGGCAGTGGTGATGGGTTTTTGAAAATAAATTTCAATAGCTTTTTAACCTTTTATGATATTGTTTCTAAACAAGTTTTATTTGAACAAGTGCCACCCACATGACATACTACACCTCTTATTTTGGTCAATTGAACAATTAATGGCCCATGATGATGCATTTTTGAGAATATATTTCAATAGCTTTTGAATGTTTATTGAAATTGCTCAGAAAGAACATGTAGCTGTTTGAATGAAGTAATGGTGGGGTAGGCCATTGTGGCCATGTGGGTGGCACTTTATCAAATACAACTTGTTTTGAAACATTATTATAAAAGGTTCAAAAGCTATTGAAATTTGTAATGAAAAATGTATCACCACGGGCCAGTAAGGGTTAAATTTAAAGAGGAGAATAAAAGGAGGCAGAGCACACTGTAAAACAGTAACTGTAGAACTACACAGTGTTGTGTAAACAATCACTGGTTGCTGTGAAATAAATAACAGCGGACAAGCTCCAATGTCAGACAGTGAGTGAGAGGACATGCTGAAGTATGTATTATTCTCTGCCACACGCTGAAATAAGAAAGGGAAGTGGTTGGGATTCGTTTCTGATCTCTGTGCCCCATGTCTTTCATAACGTGGCACCTTCAGCATTTTATAATGGATAATGGTAGAAATGAGAGACAGACTCACCTGCTCCTCACCTGATTATCTGCAGATTTTACGGTCGACTTTAGCGTTCTTTAAAGCTAAAACAAGAAGGACAGCTCACGTGACTGCCTGCTGAAATTTACTTTAACTTTCAGTTTCGTTTTTCCTCAACACTTCTTATAATTTTACGCACAGTCAGTTTGTGGGTTATGCAAGCACACCACAAACACCAGGTTTCGATGTGGGGCGGGGCCAGATCAGACACTCAGTCCATGTGATTTTCATTGTGTGTGCAGAGTTTAGACAAATGGTTAGGGAATGAATATCCAGTGTCTCCACATTCCCTACATAGTGAACTATTTATGTCTAAAACTGATTGTAGAGGGGGTATAGAGGGAGGAGAAGGGAGAGAAACAACACTCATACCGAATAGTAGGGCATTTGAGATCCTTTCAGACTCCCACACAGTGCTTTGGAGTCTGATCCTGCTGGAACAAGATCCAGCAACTCTCACATTTGGAGAACACTCTTTCTAGAACCAATTTATGTGGATCAGGCACTTATGCATTTTTGCAGAGAAAAATATTGTCTCCAAAATCCCCAGCCTCGGTCGGTCCATAAAACACAACTGTGACATATTGCAGATGTGTCACGCTCCATGTGAATAGGTGAATTTAACAATTTGGACAATTAAAATCTAATCAATAAAACTACATACACTTTTTTATTAATATGAATTACAGACAGTTTCAGTAAAACAGCAAAGTGATCCCAGCCCTATTTCATTTGAAATAAATGCTCAGTTCCAACTGTTAGGCGGTGGAGCAGTGGAACTGTGTTCTCAGAAGCAGTGGATTTGGAGTGGTGTTTTTGACCTAGAACTTGTAGCATCTTAAAAAAAAATTGACAAATAAGGATTTATAGATATACACTGACCATGTATTTTAGAGAAACCCATAAAATATGTCAGTGCTGCAATAATGCAAAACAGCCTGAACAACAAAGACATAAAGTGGAAGCCGAGAACATTTACAACACTGGAAAGAAACATGAGCTTTCCTAATTTTGCACAATAATATTTAACATAATTTTATTTAGGGCAGCACAGCAGTGCAGCAGGTAGACACCAGAGGTGACCCACGACACACCTGGAAGGCTCAACAGTGAAATCTGGCATCCCAGACGCTCCTCCCTCCAAGTGAGGTTTACAGGACCACCATTCCCGTAACCATCTGTGGTGACTTAGCCTCACTGGCACTGTTAATGCATGTTCAGCACCACCAGTTCCATGTGAACTTTACATGTTAAATCACCAAAAACCACAATTAGACACACAGCACCCCACTCACCTGCTCTGTCCTCCATGTACCTAAAACACACCTCAGCCATTCCACATTTACAGTGTATTTCCCTAGCTGCTCTCTGTTCTCCTTATCCACAACCACTGACATTTCTGATAACTCCTTCACAACTGACCATAGTTTTCGGCTTCTGATGCCGAACTGCACAAGAAGGGATGTGGCAGACTTGGCTGCAAATCACCTAAAACCTATTTCCACTGATATTACACATGCCTGCCACCCGCGTTCCCTCCCCTCAATTTCTGCCATGACGATGTGGATGAATAGAAAGCTCCAAAGTTATTGGAAGTGAAATACTTTATTGATCACAGAGGGAAATTGCAGTTGTTACAGTTGCAACCGTTGGTGTAACAGAATAAACACTCACACAGAATAAATCTTTTTACATTGACCACTTAAATAAGGAAGTTTATTCCTTCTCCTGTAAAGTTACATTATTTATATTGACTAATGTACATTTCCCATGTAAAGAATCTTGTTCGAGCAACACACTGAAATTAAAGGGTCTGAGTGAAAAAAAAAAGTTATTTGGCAGTTTATTCAGACATTTCTCAAGCCAAACAACGTTTAAGATGAATAAATAAAAAATTAATCAAAAGATTGTAATTGAAAGGGATTAAATTAAATGAAACAAAAGAAACCCTCTTTGTTTAAGTTAGGGATCTGCTGAAATCCATGAATTTTGTTGTATTCATGTTCTCACCATCTCTCATGTGCCCTTTAACTTCTGCTGTGACTAGGGTTGCCACTAACCTTGTGTGATACCGTATCACAGCCTCCTCTCCCATTCAGAGACCCCATGCCCAAAGATATGGAAAATATTGGTTAAAATTTACATGCATTTCATACAATGAATATTGAAATCTTTAGTACTGATTAATAATAAAGAATCACACTTTGATTACAAAACAAAGAAAAAAAATAAAGGAGCAATGTGTAACACTGAGATAAAAATGAGAACTACAATACACATTCAAAACAGTGGAGAGAGCTGTCTGCCTCCTTCCTCTACCCAGACATGAAACATGATCAGGTTGCCAGTTTGATGAACTGAACAAGCAAAAAAAGTTTTTCTCTTACACCAGAGAAAGACACAAAAGTGAATGGGTGGCTGCCATTTTCCCTTCCTTTAAAAGCATCTACTCTTCAAATATTAAACATTTAGACTACACAGCTCTGTTGAACTGATTTTACCTTCAACCATAAATATACTTCCTATTCAAACATTTAGCTCCACCATGAATAGGTCTGTTTATGAGTCTTATTGGTGTTATACACCAGCTTCTCAAATTCTCTGTTCCACCTTAAGAGCTGAACATAGCACTAGCTTTTGAAACTCTTTTTTGGAGTAACAGTTATTCCACTTTATCCATTTAAATCACACAAACCCGATGCACATCCTATCACCAAACATTTACCTATTGAAAGAGCAGCTGCCATATTTTGCATTTACGAGCCTTTACTGTCTAAATCCACATTAAATGTTTAGGGACTGCACAAGGTTGGTTTTCCCTTCCACCCTAAATGTCATTTTAGGCAGCAGATCTTTGGTATTTGCTACGACTCAACTCGATCCCTTTCCTTTTCCATTGGCCAAATCTGGTCCTGGTCCTGGAATAAGATACTCTTTCAGTCTCAGGTCAGTTGTGGTTCCTAATGAGTTGAGTAGGTACTAAATGGTGACGTGTAAAACGGAGCGCTGATTGGCCAGAGAGACCTGGCAATCACCACAAAGTGCAGGGCTCTTTTAAATCCAGCACAAACTACCCGCTAGTAAAATCTCTCAAGTTACAGCAGCTTTCACATATATTTTTTTTTTTATTATTTTGATCGGACTCTCAACGGCAGCTCGTAACATTCCCCTGAGGGCTTGTAAAGAGGTTCAAACACTCCTCAGGTCGGTGGCTGACAAAAACCTTCAGTGAAAGGCAAATGAGGGACAAGGAAAACTAAGTCTCAGTCTGATTAACAAAAACAACACGTGAATACACATGGAGTAAACTGCACCTAATGTAACCGCTGGTCAATATTTCCTCTCATTTTACCTTGTCTCTGGAGATTTTTAGAAGGAACTGAGGCGTTTTAGGTTTGGTAAAATCTAACAATATCTCTATTCACTTGAGCATTTCAAAGCTGTGGGACCCTGTTTGTTTCAGCACTTGTGTACTGGCAACCCAGTAGGTTTGGACTATAATGTGATTGGATTAGAGGGCGGGATCTCAGGCTGAAATTCCAGCAGAGCTCTGCTCTAGACTGAGCACTTCTCAAAGAGAATATGATGCTTTAACACTGCTATCAGAGACACCAGTGCTTCAAATTAGCCTGTTTCCTTAATCTCTGATTTATTACAGATTGCCCCTTTAACTAAAGGATACGACAAAAATACTTATATAAAAATTACAAATATTACAACATAAGAAGAAATATCAAAGCACATGAAATCATTGCAAACGATACTGTCTTTAGCCACTGTCCATTCATATTCATACATTTGATGGTTATCTCTCTGTATTTTGGTGAACCCCTGAGGAGGTGGCACAGAGAAAACAATGCAACTCTTAGGAATTAAACAATATATAGATCACTGATTTTCAGCATCACTGAATATGTTCCTTCTTTGTGATTTTGTATAATTGAATGGCAAACTAGATGTTTACATATATTAATCTTCTTCTGAAACTAAGTCTAATGTGGAACACATGAAAGAAGTTATAAAATCACACATTCTTTGTTCCTGTGATTCTGCTTGTTGTTTGGTGTATTGGTTCTTCTCTGTTGCTGCTCTCTGTGTGACTCTTCAGCAGATGCTTCTTGTGCAGTTTCTTGATTCCTTTCCTCCTCTCTCTGTAACTCTGCACTCTGCCTGGCCAGATCCTGCGTTTGCAGGATATCATACATTTCGTGAAATAATTGCTTTAATGTAGGCTTTTTTGATTTAAAATCATCCTCCCTTCTGCGATCCTGTTCTTGTCTTTGCATGTTTCTCATAGCTTGTTCAAGTTCCCTGTTTTGCCGTCTCACACTTTCTCTGAGCATATTGACCTCTCTACTTCTTTGCTCCATTTCTCTTTCTCTTGATTGAAGATTCCATTCTCTTCTTCCCAGTTGCTCTTCCATGGCTTGAATGAACCTTTTCTGTTCCTCAACTGACTGCCTTATCATTTCGAGCTTATTGCTCTGAATTTTCAGCCATCCATCCATTATGATCAAATTTTCTCTTACTCTTTCCATTTCACACTTTTTTGCCTCTATTTCCACCTTTCTCATTATCATGTCTTTTTCTCTTTCCTCCATCTCATCCTCCTTCTGCTTCATTTTTTCTGCAAATTTTCCTACTTCTTCTTCTCTTTGTGTCACCTCTGTCACTCTTCTCTTCATCTCTTCTTCTCTGGCTTTCAGCTCTTCCCTCTGTCCCTCAGTCGCTTGCTCCACTAGATCCAGTGCCTCCTCCTTTTTCTTCAGAATGTCCTCTTTCATTTGAAGGAGTTCACTTACTTTTTTTAGTCTTTCTTCTCGTTCCTGGTTTTCTATCCATCTTTGATTCTTCTCCTCACTTTTCTCCTTCATGGAAGAACGTATTTGACCCAACAGTAAAGTTACTGGGAGAATTATTGAAGAGAAGAAGCCAGGCTGGTTTGACGTGAAGTTGGTAAAAAGATCCTTTTGTAATCCTTCTATTTTACTTTCACCATTATCTGTCAGAAGGGTCTCAATTTCTTTAGTCATGCTCTCAACCTCTTCTTTCACTGTTTTTTCTAGTTCTTCCCTTTTCTTTTCCTCCTCTTTTCTTACTCTTTTCTCTAGATCATCCATCATCTTTTCACCCTCTGTTCTCACCCTCTTCTCTAATTCATTCCTTTTCTTTTGTTCCTCTGTTCTCACTCTCTTCTCTAATTCCTTTCTTTTCTTTTCCTCCTCTTCTCTCACCCTCTTCTCAAGTTCTTCCCTTTTCTTTTCCTCCTCTTCTCTCACCCTCTTCTCAAGTTCTTCCCTTTTCTTTTCCTCATCTTCTCTCACCCTCTTCTCTAGTTCTTCCCTTTTCTTTTCTTCCTCCTCTTTTCTCACCCTCTTGTCAAGTTCTTCCATTTTCTTTTCCTCCTCTTCTCTCACCCTCTTCTCAAGTTCTTCCCTTTTCTTTTCCTCCTCTTCTCTTACCCTCTTCTCAAGTTCTTCCCTTTTCTTTTCTTCCTCCTCTTCTCTCACCCTCTTGTCAAGTTCTTCCATTTTCTTTTCCTCCTCTTCTCTCACCCTCTTCTCAAGTTCTTCCCTTTTCTTTTCCTCCTCTTCTCTTACCCTCTTCTCAAGTTCTTCCCTTTTCTTTTCTTCCTCCTCTCTCACCCTCTTCTCAAGTTCTTCCCTTTTCTTTTCTTCCTCCTCTCTCACCCTCTTGTCAAGTTCTTCCCTTTTCTTTTCCTCCTCTTCTCTCACCCTCTTCTCAAGTTCTTCCCTTTTCTTTTCCTCATCTTCTCTCACCTTCTTCTCAAGTTCTTCCCTTTTCTTTTCTTCCTCCTCTCTCACCCTCTTCTCAAGTTCTTCCCTTTTCTTTTCTTCCTCTTCTCTCACCCTCTTCTGAAGTTCTTCCCTTTTCTTTTCCTCCTCTTCTCTCACCCTCTTCTCAAGTTCTTCCCTTTTCTTTTCTTCCTCCTCTCTCACCCTCTTCTCAAGTTCTTCCCTTTTCTTTTCTTCCTCTTCTCTCACCCTCTTCTGAAGTTCTTCCCTTTTCTTTTCCTCCTCTTCTCTCACCCTCTTCTCAAGTTCTTCCCTTTTCTTTTCTTCCTCCTCTCTCACCCTCTTCTCAAGTTCTTCCCTTTTCTTTTCTTCCTCTTCTCTCACCCTCTTCTCTAGATCTTCCCTTTTCTTTTCTTCCTCTTCTCTCACCCTCTTCTCTAGATCTTCTCTTTTCTTTTCTTCCTCTTCTCTCACCCTCTTCTCAAGTTCTTCCCTTTTCTTTTCCTCCTTTTCTCTCACTCTCTTGTCAAGTTCTTCCCTTTTCTTTTCCTCCTCTTCTCTCACCCTCTTCTCAAGTTCTTCCCTTTTCTTTTCCTCATCTTCTCTCACCTTCTTCTCAAGTTCTTCCCTTTTCTTTTCTTCCTCCTCTCTCACCCTCTTCTCAAGTTCTTCCCTTTTCTTTTCTTCCTCTTCTCTCACCCTCTTCTCAAGTTCTTCCCTTTTCTTTTCCTCCTCTTCTCTCACCCTCTTCTCAAGTTCTTCCCTTTTCTTTTCTTCCTCCTCTCTCACCCTCTTCTCAAGTTCTTCCCTTTTTTTTTCTTCCTCTTCTCTCACCCTCTTCTCTAGATCTTCCCTTTTCTTTTCTTCCTCTTCTCTCACCCTCTTCTCTAGATCTTCTCTTTTCTTTTCTTCCTCTTCTCTCACCCTCTTCTCAAGTTCTTCCCTTTTCTTTTCTTCCTCCTCTCTCACCCTCTTCTCAAGTTCTTCCCTTTTCTTTTCTTCCTCTTCTCTCACCCTCTTCTCTAGATCTTCCCTTTTCTTTTCTTCCTTTTCTCTCACCCTCTTCTCTAGATCTTCTCTTTTCTTTTCTTCCTCTTCTCTCACCCTCTTCTCTAGTTCTTCCCTTTTCTTTTCCTCCTCTTTTCTCAGACTCTTCTCTTCACTTCTGGCTTTCTCTAGTAACTTCATAATCAAAACTTCCCTTTGTCTCTCAGCTTCTCTCAGTTCATTTCTCGTGATTCTCCACACTGCCACTGTTTCCAAGACTATGAGGAATATTAGTATAAGGTTGACTATGTAAATATATTGTATACTAACATCACTGTTTTCAACTCTCTGTCTCTTCTCTTTCAACTCTTTTTCTTTTTTAAAGATGTCCTGTGCTTTTCTTTTCATCTTTATTAGTTCCAAATGTTGTACCATTCTTTTCTCCAATTCCTGGATCTTCCTTTTTATTTCTCTATTTCTTTTTTCCATGTCTTCTTCTTTGAGTCTAATTTCCAGCATTCTCTGTTCCATATTTTGCTTAATTTCTCCCTCTTCTTTTGTCACATCTATCCTTTGCCATTCTAAACCTTTTTCTTTTCTCCCAGACTTTTGTTTCAGTTGTTCTTCTCTTTTGCTCATCTCCTCTTTTTGTTTAGTCTGTTTTTTCTTAATCAAACTGGTTCCCTCTAAGTTGTCCTTGTTAAATATGAACGCTTCTTTGCCTTTATCTTGATCACAGTTAATTGCTATTCCACTCCTCATATTTTCACTGTTGTTTTCATTGATGATTGCTTTAATCATTTTGTTTTCCACCACTTCGTCTACACATAGTGATACCTTTTCATTTTTAATACCAATAACAATTAGTTCAGTAACAGCTATGAGCACTGCACTGCCTCTTTCCTCATCTATATCAAACATGGGTTTACCAAGCCGTTCCCATTTTATGAACTTGGTGATTTCCGATTTAATGATTGATTCAAATCCAGCTGCAATTTCTGTGCTCTTTTTGCACATACATTGCAAAGTTTTTTCCTTTATATCTAACAGTTCTCTGGATGCAGTGTCCTGTTTTGCTAACCTGTACTGTCTAACATTATTCTGATGCTTATAATTGAGACTCTTTTTCATTGTGGGTGTTACTACAGGCTTCTTGGACTGCTTGCCTGGAGCTCCTTGCCTGGCAATTTCACACAAAGTTGTCTCATTCACAACATTATGGTCATATGTATATGGAAGCTGTTGATTAACATTTGGGATCCTGTTGCCCATTATGTAGGCATCTAAAGTGCAGATATTTTCATCAGTAATGTTCTTGCTTTGATCATTCTTAGGTCCAGGCTTACACATATGGACAACTTTCTTCACATGGCTCCATTCAGAATCTGCAGAAAATATATGCAACAACTAAGACACCTGCATCACTTTTAAACCTCAGTGAACTTATATATCGGCTTTATAGAAGAAAGCTATATAACAAATAAAACTGTATTATTGCAATTGCACAGTCTATTAGTATCAACTATTGAAACTGAAATGCAAACATTGTATACTTACTGTTTGTTTTGACATATGTGGCCAGAACCAAACTAGCTGTGAGAAAGCAGATGGCTATCAGTGCTCCTCTTGACCACAGTTGACTTGAGGATCTGGCATGTATCTTCATGGCTAACAGAAATATAATTAAAAGAAGAAATAGAAGTAGAAGAAGAAACACCTTCATTGATCGCCAGTAGTATATACCCTACACCTTCTGTCAAACACCTCTGTGAATGATTTATGACCCCTTGATTTATGACCCCTGATTTATGGCCTAGGTGACAGGTCAGTACAGGATGTCCTTATATAGGCTACTCCCACCCCTAACCCCCCACACCCCCAACATGTGGGGGGTTGAGCTTGCATGTGGTATTTAAATGGGCACTGGTGAATTTCTATGGCTAAACGCTTTTAAAATGTCTACAGCATGTGTAAATCTGTCTCTTTTTAGAGATTCTACAGTTACACCAACTATTAGTTCTGAAACCAACTTTGCTTTTGCGCCAAGGAAGAAACGGCATGGTACAGCATTTGGTAGCAGTCCTCGCGAATATTTTAGGGGTGATAAAATTAATCTGTTTGATTCTCTGGCTTATGACGTTTGTGGGGTGGTCAAAAGCGGATCACTGCCTTCCAGTGATGTCTGTTAAAAGAAACATAAGTCCACACTGAAACCACACAAAGTCAAGACACGACCAACACGCAAGCCATTATGTTTGAGGATATTCTTCCAGCAGACCATCCCAACACCCATGGACCTATGTGATGTGAAAATTATCGAGTGTCGGACATTGAATATACGCGATCGACATGGGTCGCGGGTTTGTAAACTACAGCTATGGTGAATCGATGGCGGTTGCCGAAGCGGTATCAGACAACAGTTTGTTGGGTCAATGTGGTGATCTCGGTTGTGTGGACATGGCGTACCCACATGTTTTTCGACAAGACCCGGTGGATGGTTTGGAAACGTTGATGTCTAGACAACTGACAATCGCTGAAGCTCCTGAAGACAATGCTATATCTGCTCCGATTGATGCGGTGGACGGGCAAGTAAGCTCTACGGCGCTAAAACTGATAAAGTCCGCTGTCATTGTAATCCTACACACATCATAAACAACGTGAAGGAAACGTGTCTTGGTTGTGAAGTGGATCACCCTAGTCAACTTCGACATTTGTGTGTGTTTGAACCTGATGTCTTCTGTTTTTGAAAAATACTATAAAGATATAACAAGGACATTGTTCACGCCCGCCTTAAAACACGCCATAGCCGGGCTTCTAAAGTGTTTTGGAATAGAACTACCCCTTCTAAAAATTCAAGGATGTGTTGAAACAGTTGTCTGTGAATTACAATGCGAGCCGTACATTGTGGAAAAGCTGCAGGAGCTAAGAGAAAGCCTGATTGATCAAACGTCTGAACAGTTTGTCAGCGATGCCGTTGACTGTTGGGAAGGTGATTCAAAGACTTGCAGAGCTGTTTAGGTGAAAATGGGGATAGTTTACGGACACCAGAGTCTGTCAAAGCGTGTGCTGAAACACCATGTGAACTGCAAATTGACACGTTTGTTGTATAAATGTATTAATGATAGTGTGGATGATTTTACACTCATTAATAGCGTGCATGATGTCAATGTTAAACGTTTACAAAATTTCAAGAATCAAATGAATATTGTTAAATCAACATCGCATGATTGGCGTCAGTTGGCGCAGTTATGTATAGATTCTGACGAATCAACCCTTGTAACTACTAGTAAATTACTGTCTCTCATGCCTAAGAGTGAAAATGCGGTAAAAATTGGTTATGTGCTTTGTCTATGTACATATATAATAGACATTTGTGTGATAAACCTTTTTTTAACAAAGAAACCAACTGATGTTTGTAAAGTGATCTAGTTGAGAAAAATGTAGATGTGTGTGCAAACGTTTTAGATTTCATCTATGCAATGTGAATAAAACAGTCAAGCAAACAAGTCTGGGGCCATTATTTTCAACAATGTCATCTATCGACACATCAAATCTTATGAGAACGGTATATTACACGCCGTCTAATTCTGGTTCATTAGGCGGTAAAAATCATTTGAAATGGGGTGTTTTAGAGAATAAAGGATGTCTGTCTGATCAACTGGTTTCAGACTGGTTAGCTGGAGAGGATGCATACACACTCCACAAACCCATACGACATAATTACAAAAGAAACTGGGTTATAGTATATGGCATTGACACTCAATTCCAAGCTGATCTTGTTGATATGAATGCGTATTCTAGGGAAAATGACGGATATAAATATATGTTGACATGTATTGACGTGTTCAGCAAATATGTGTGGGCTCGACTGTTAAAGGCATTTGCGAACATATTAGAAGAAGGCAGAGTTCCTCAAAAGTTAGAGACTGACAGGGTTAAAGAGTTTTTCAACAAACATTTTCAAAATTTAGTATCAAAAAACAAAATCACATATTTTGCTACAGGTAGTGAGCTAAAAGCCGGTGTCATAGAACAGTTCAATAGAACGCTAAAAAGTCGTATGTGGCGTTATCTAACAGCTGTAAACTCCAAAAGGTACATTGTTTTACAAGATATTATGAGCGGGTACAACAATAGCTACCACTGTAGTATCAAAACCAAGCCAGCTGATGTGACCAGCACGAAAACCAGTTGCATTCGTGTATGCATAGTGATGAAGAGAGATCTATAACGGGGTCATGGGTCAGTATTGAACTAGGGAAGGCTGTTGAGAAAGGGTATGTAGTTGCAAAAATCCACGAAGTTCGGCATTTCCCAGACAGTTCAGAGACGATGTTCTGCGAGTATGTAAAGACGTTTTTACAGTACAAGCAGGAGGCCAGTGGTTATCCAGCACATGCTGTCACAGAGGAAGAGAGAGCTGAATACATCAGGGATTATTTTGAGGAAAATATCCAACTGAATCCTGACAAGATATGCCTTAACCAGGCGGGTCGCACTATTAACAAATTGTTGTTAAACAGCTTGTGGGGGTGTTTTTGTGAGGGAAAACCTGCCCGTGTTGGCGGACCCTGAACAGTTTTCACAACACATCTTTGGTGACGGCTATGAGGTTAAATACTTTTCATTTGTGTCCGACACCGCCACATTGATTCAGTGGTGCTATTTGGCTGGAGACAGCTGTCCGACATGTGATATTAATGTATTTCACGGTGCATTTATAACAGCGCACACTCGTTTCGAATTGTATAATCTAATGGATAAATTGGGAGACAGATTGTTGTATAGTGACACTGACAGTGTTATTTTTGTTTCTCGTGAAGGTGAAACCATCCTAAGACGTATGGTTATCTTACAGCTGGCAGTAAAACAGCTGTAAAAAAGCATGAAAGCAAAGGGCATTACGCTAAATTCTGAAAACTCAAAAGTTATTAGACTCGACACACTTATTGACCTTGTTGATTATTATGTGACAAATTGCGATACTAGCCGACACATACTTGCTCGCGCTGATGGCATTGTGAGAAATAAAAAGAACCTAACACTGAAAAACTAATCAGTAGTGAAGCGGTTTAAAGTTGTGTACACCAAACGTGTCCTGTTGCCTGATTTTTCAACACTTCCTTATGGGTACTAAAGATGGTCGAGGTGTGATAGATGTTGACGGGTTTGATTTTAGATTACAACACCCATTTTTGTGTGTAATAAGCGGACCATCAAATTCCGGAAAAATGTTTTTTGTAAAACAGTTGATTGAGCGTTCTGATGAGTTGATTTCAAATAAAATAGAAGACATAGTATACATTTATGACTGCTGGCAACCCCTTTATGATGAAATGCTAAAAAGATAAGAAATATTATTTTTGTTCAAGGGATACCTATGTCGCTATGTGACGAGACATATTTACCGCTTAACAGAAATAATTTGTTAATAATTGATGATGTTATGAAAGACGCCAGCAATAATGCCGAAGTGGAAAAGGTGTTTACACAGTATGTACATCACAGAAATTTAAGCGCCATTTACTTAATGCAAAATTTGTTTTTTCATGGAAGGTCTAGTAGAACAATTAGTTTGAACACAAACTGTCTCATATTATTTAAAAATCCTGGAGACAACAATCAGGTTTGTGTATTAGGTAGACAGATGTACCCTGGCAACACCAAATTTTTCATGGAATGTTTTCAAAACGCTGTTAGCAAGCCGTTAGCAAAGACTCCTGAAAACTTTAGTCTCAGAATAGATCTGCTTTCAAACACACCTGTTGTTTACATTCTGAAAATACGCAGATAGATCAGCATGTCGGACAGACTATATAGAAACCTACCGCTTCTTAAACTTTTATTTAAAGCCAAACCAGCACAGAGACGTGTTATTTTACAAACGGCGTCTAATGAACTTATCTTAACTCTGTGTGAGGTTGCCCTTAATGTTCTTAACGGCACCGTACCTCTCACATCAACACAATATCGAGAGTTAAAGAAGAAGAAGTCTGAAATTAAATTTATCGCAGATAAAAAGGTTGGTGTTTCACGGAAAAAGAAAATAATTAATCAGAAAGGCGGCTTTCTTTTACCATTGTTAAGCGTTGCTTTACCATTTATAGCAAGCTTGATAGCGGGGAGATAAACTGAAGAAATGGAGTACGCTGAAAATTTATTTTTGGTACCTCAGCACCAGTTGGATAAGTTAAAGAGTGATAACAGTCGGGGCGCTGTCAGACAAATTGTAGAAAATTATTTGGACATGTCGATCAGAGATATTTTGGCCAGGAGGGATCTCGACCCCCACGAGAAGGCCAAACTTTATACATCCGTGTTATAGAGATATTTAACCATTGCTAAACATGGTGATATGGAGACCAATACTTTAACATTGTCATTGCCACCTGCGGATACTGTTAATAAGGAAATAAATGTTGTCGATCAGACTGGTAACAAGCATTCCATAACCGATAATGTTCTTAGAAATGTATCTTCGCGAAGCAGGCAGAATGTTCAGTATGTTTTAGTTACAATGTCTAAATCAAAAGATGTGTCTTCCTGGAATTAATTAGGAAAATTTGTCTTAAATGAACGTACAATCCCAGGGTCACATATTCTGGACTTGGTGAAAAGCATCACCGCTGCACACAGTGTTAGCGATAATCGTAGACCTCGGGGGTGGGGCGAGTTTCTAGAGGCTTTTGCTGTTTTAAACATCCCTCTTTCTACCATACCAAATAAGTTTGTCAGACAAAAAATTAATTTGTTAAAAAATAAAAAGTCTACCGATTATGCTACACCAGTGAAAGACACTTTACAATCACCTGTTAAGAGTGTTGAACCCCCCAGATTTCTCTCCCCCGTTTTAGACAGAAGTGTTTGGTTAAACTTCTACTTGTTATATATTTTATTTCATTTTATCTGATGTGTGATTGTGTTGTTTACTTGATTGTTTTGAATATTTTTCACATTGTTTGAAAAACTGTCAATTGTTGTCTTATCATTGTTACATGTATATTTGTAAATAAACGAACCAGAGTTGAAAAGCTTTTTGAAAATCAGTGTTTTTACTCGTCAGCTTTACATTACACAGGGGCTATACAATAAACATCTCTCCTTTTTGAACATGTTGTATACAACCCTGTTCGTACAAACACACATACAAATGTTTCACAAAGGTTGAGATGAGATGACGTAGACGAAGTGATGACAGACAACACATGGACTGGATGGTGGACTGGATGGTGGACCGGACTCTGGACGGTGAACAAACACACGAACTGGACCATGGAATGAACTCTAGACGGGTGAACAAACATGGACTGGAACAGATTGCAGAACCTATACATTTACAGAGATAGTGAGAGAGAGAGAAAACACACACATACACAGCGCAGCGTAACACACCATATTGTCATTTTTTGTTAAATTAAAACCATATTTTGACATCACTTCTTCATAATTACACAGTCTAACCATGTGGTATAGAAAAAACACACAATGTTGACCGCATGTGGTTGATGTAAAATCTTGAACTTGTCTGGTAGAATACCTCAAAGTCGTGCATGTTGTTTTAAGGAAATCACTAATAATTTTAGGGAACTTGTCATAGGTAGGTGCATTTCCAAAACTGTCAAAAAAACACTCGACACGGTCTTCGCTTATGTAGATAGCAAGCCAATGTTCGCCAGGAAGATCATATGAGTGTGTATTAACAATTGCCGTCACAGGTAATTTCCATATACCATTTGTTGGTAATTGGTCACATGCTAACACACAGAGAAAATGTGTGTTAACTGCCACTTTGTCCATTACAGCAGACAGCTCCAACGTATTCATCAGTAAAAATCCACTAAAACTTGTCTTCGGTTAGAGATTTCAATGATGCTGTCAAAAACAGCATACACAACCAAATTTACAGTATGCGGGAGCGGCTGTCTGAAACGGGTCTCCAGTCTAATATTATCTGATTTGACCAAAGACACGTGTTGACCGCATTCTTCCTCAGGTGTGAGATTAAATGCATACAGAGTGTAGCCCTGTAGGAAATCCTGCCTATCAATTGGCAAAGCCTGGTTTTTCAGATGTCTTCCAGATGCAAGCGCTAACTGGAAGAATTCGCACACGGCGGAACCAGTGTGGAAATCGGGTTGGTGTGGTTTGGCTGGAAATTGTTGGCCGTCTAAATAGACCGCAAGAAACTCCACGTTGTAATGTTTAAACGCGAAAGGGTTTTTATTATAGGCGCCTGTGAATGCATCATTATCAACCATGGCTATTATCATAGACTTAGGTAGAGTCCCCAAGAACTAATTTTCTTGGTTAGAAACACGTGTTCCAGCGGGTATGGACACATTTTTTAGACACACTCTGTCAATGGGGCATTTAGCCATTGTTGACAACAATGTCTGGGCATGACCTAAACTTACAGCTGGTGACACAGATACTTTTTTGACAAATAATGATGCAGTGAGAATATTCGCTTTGTATGCTAACGCGTCATGTCGCATTAGACAGAAATCATCCTTATTACGTGTCACACAGCGGCTCCGTCATCAATGTCGCTTCCGTCAGGTTTTGTGATTTTAAGACAAAGGTATAATAGTGTGTTATTTAGATCCATATAATCTTCACCATGGCCGGCTATGAAAAACTCCAGTGGGGCAGTGTCGGATATTGCTGGCAGCGGCGGAATTTCAACATAAGTGTTTTTCTCAATAGCGGTTTGTGTTAAAGGTACTGTAAACAAGCACAGTTCTGATTTAATACACTCCTCAGACATGCGATGAAGTAGAGCCATGATCAGAATATTGTATTAACAGGTTTCCTACAGGTTGGGCTTGTTGTCTGCTTCCCCTTACTCCTTCTTTTTGACACTATGTGTTTTTTCATCTCAAGCTTGGTTTTCTTAGCAGGATGGCCACGCCTCTTACCAAGGGGTCGTTTCACAGATTTTCGAGCCATCACCAACATGCCCGACCCTTCTTGATTGTGTGCCATCATACGCATCAGTCCGTTACTGACAACCTCGCTTACAATGTTTTTAGCAGCTGTTTTTAGATGTGGTTTGGCTATATTAAAACCCTTCTTGAACAGCGGTATAGCCATTCTGAATAAATTTCTAAAAATCCCACCAAATCCCGCACCATACATTGACTTTGATAGTAAGAAACGTAACGTTCAGGATCCATAGCCAGTCTGTTGAAAGATTCCATTTCAAAACCTAATTCCTTGTTTTACAGGTCTAAAGTGTAGCTTTACAACCACTTTCCCGTAGGAAAAATTTACATGTTTGTTCTGATCAAAACAGATGAAACAGAAGTGTTCGGTTTTCACTTCTATAGTAATATCGTTTATCTGTGATTTTGTTGTCGACACGTAGTGTGGCTTACTGTATCTAACTGTGACAATATCATGGTTGTTCCCTGATATATGTACACATCTTAACAGGGGTACAAAGCTGTCTCCAATTAATTGGTAATCAACAATGTCAAACATTGAGTAGAAACCACCATAGGTGTCGAACTGAAGTCAAGCCAGCCCCCACTTGGAAAAGGTTGGTCAAGCCAGCCCCCACTTAGATTTGGTGGAACGTCGTATTCTGAACATTACGGTAATAGCGTGCAGAGGAACAAATTTCAAAATAAAAGCCAAAAGTCAATGGCAGGAAATGTATGTAATAAATAAATAATTTTCTAAACAAATAATAAATGGATAAACAACAAATATTTGCTATTTTGTGGAAATGATGAAGATTTTAGGACATGACTCTCAAGTCACTCTGATGTGCCATTTAAAAAAAAGGCTCTTTGTGTAGTCCTATGTCTGTAAATTTATTTCCAAATTTATATAATTATTAAAAAGAAACCATTAGTTTGCACAGAACAATTTCACTTCATAATCATAGTACAACACCTGATTATGTCACTCACTGAATATCAAGTCATTCTGATGTGTCATTTCAAAATAAAGGCCCTTTGAATTGTCCCATTTCTGTAAATTTATTTCCAAATTTAAATAATAATTAAAAGTGAACTATTAGTTTGCACAGAACAATTTCACATCATAATCATAGTACCACTCCTGATTATGTCACTCACTAAATATCAAGTCATTCTGATGTGTCATTTCAAAATAAAAGCCCTTTGAATTGTCCCATTTCTGTAAATTTAATTTCAAATTTACATAATTATTAAAAGAAAACCTTTAGTTTGCACAGATTAATTTCACTTCATAATCATAGTACAACACCTGATTATGTCACTCACTTAATATGACGTCATTCTGATGTGTCATTTCAAAATAAAGATCCGTTGAATTGTCCCATTTCTGTAAATTTATTTCCAAATTTACATAAATATTAGAAGTGAACTATTAGTTTGCACAGAACAATTTCACTTCATAATCATAGTACCACATCTGATTATGTCACTCACTGAATATCAAGTCATTCTGATGTGTCATTTCAAAATAAAGGCCCTTTGAATTGTCCCATTTCTGTAAATTTAATTTCAAATGTATATAATTATTAAAAAGAAACCTTTAGTTTGCACAGAATAATTTCACTTCATAATCATAGTACCACACCTGATTATGTCACTCACTTAATATGAAGTCATTCTGATGTGTCATTTCAAAATAAAAGCCCTTTGAATTGTCCCAATTCTGTAAATTTAATTTAAAATGTACATAACTATTAAAAAGAAACCTTTAGTTTGCACAGATTAATTTCACTTCATAATCATAGTACCACATCTGATTATGTCACTCACTTAATATGAAGTCATTCTGATGTATCATTTCAAAAGAAAAGCCCTTTGAATTGTCACATTTCTGTAAATTTAATTAAAAGTTTACATAATTATTAAAAGTGAACTATTAGTTTGCACAGAACAATTTCACTTCATAATCATAGTACCACATCTGATTATGTCACTCACTGAATATCAATTCATTCTGATGTGTCATTTCAAAATAAAGGCCCTTTGAATTGTCCCATTTCTGTAAATTTAATATCAAATTTATATAATTATTAAAAAGAAACCTTTAGTTTGCACAGAATATTTTCACTTCATAATCATAGTAAAACACCTGATTATGTCACTCAGTGAATATCAAGTCATTCTGATGTGTCATTTCAAAAGAAAAGCCCTTTGAATTGTCCCATTTCTGTAAATTTAATTTCAAATTTACATAATTATTAAAAGAAAACCTTTAGTTTGCACAGAACAATTTCACATCATAATCATAGTACCACTCCTGATTATGTCACTCACTAAATATCAAGTCATTCTGATGTGTCATTTCAAAATAAAAGCCCTTTGAATTGTCCCATTTCTGTAAATTTAATTTCAAATTTACATAATTATTAAAAGAAAACCTTTAGTTTGCACAGATTAATTTCACTTCATAATCATAGTACAACACCTGATTATGTCACTCACTTAATATGACGTCATTCTGATGTGTCATTTCAAAATAAAGATCCTTTGAATTGTCCCATTTCTGTAAATTTATTTCCAAATTTACATAAATATTAGAAGTGAACTATTAGTTTGCACAGAACAATTTCACTTCATAATCATAGTACCACATCTGATTATGTCACTCACTGAATATCAAGTCATTCTGATGTGTCATTTCAAAATAAAGGCCCTTTGAATTGTCCCATTTCTGTAAATTTAATTTCAAATGTATATAATTATTAAAAAGAAACCTTTAGTTTGCACAGAATAATTTCACTTCATAATCATAGTACCACACCTGATTATGTCACTCACTTAATATGAAGTCATTCTGATGTGTCATTTCAAAATAAAAGCCCTTTGAATTGTCCCAATTCTGTAAATTTAATTTAAAATGTACATAACTATTAAAAAGAAACCTTTAGTTTGCACAGATTAATTTCACTTCATAATCATAGTACCACATCTGATTATGTCACTCACTTAATATGAAGTCATTCTGATGTGTCATTTCAAAAGAAAAGCCCTTTGAATTGTCACATTTCTGTAAATTTAATTAAAAGTTTACATAATTATTAAAAGTGAACTATTAGTTTGCACAGAACAATTTCACTTCATAATCACAGTACCACATCTGATTATGTCACTCACTGAATATCAATTCATTCTGATGTGTCATTTCAAAATAAAGGCCCTTTGAATTGTCCCATTTCTGTAAATTTAATATCACATTTATATAATTATTAAAAAGAAACCTTTAGTTTGCACAGAATATTTTCACTTCATAATCATAGTACAACACCTGATTATGTCACTCAGTGAATATCAAGTCATTCTGATGTGTCATTTCAAAAGAAAAGCCCTTTGAATTGTCCCATTTCTGTAAATTTAATTTCAAATTTACATAATTATTAAAAGAAAACCTTTAGTTTGCACAGGTTAATTTCACTTCATAATCATAGTACCACACCTGATTATGTCACTCACTTAATATGACGTCATTCTGATGTGTCATTTCAAAATAAAGGCCCTTTGAACTGTCCCATTTCTGTAAATTTAATTTCAAATTTATATAATTATTAAAAGGAAACCTTTAGTTTCCTGAATATGAAGTCATTCTGGTGTGCCATTTTAAAAAATAACTATTGTAAATGATCACATTTCAGCTATATTCACTCCGGATGTTGGAATTCTTATTAAAAGGAATCCTCCAGTTTGCACACACCACTTTCACTTCATAATGAAAGTACACCCCCTAAATATATGTCTCTCACTTAATATCAAGTCATTCTTGTGTGCCATTTTAGATTAAGACCACTGTAATCAATCAGATTTTAATTATATTCACTGTAGATGTTGAGATTGTTAATAAAAGGAATCCTCCAGTTTGTAAACACTACTTTCACTTCATAATGATAGTACAGCACATGCAAGCATCAATCATTTAATGTCATACTTTTGTAGTGAGTCTAATTTGTTCATCCACTCATTACATCCAGATCACATTGCTGATTTATGTGCTCCCAATGAGCTCTATTATGCTAACGAAGCAAGTCCAATATGCTGCTGTAAAGGTTCTGACTTGATGGAAAACAATGGATTACATTACACCTGAACGTCAATCACTGAACTGATTATTGGTAAGACTACATTATATATTTTAGGAATGTTTTTTAAATTGGCTTTATGGTCATGTTCCTATTTTACCTTAGTGAAATGATTGTACACTATTAAAAATAAAGCTGCTGTCAGAGGTTCACTGTCACGCCCTCGTCCTGTCATGCCCGTTTTCCTCGCAGTCGCCTTTAGTTTCCCAGTCGTGTTGTTTCTTCCTTTTTCATAGTCATGTGGTGTTGTTTCTCTCCCACTTCAGTTCAGGTTGTTTTTGTTTCCTAGTCGTTTCATTTTGTTTCCAAAGTCATGTCGGTTTGTGTAATTCTCATTTGTAGTCATGTCATTTCGTTTTTCTCCCCAAGCCTTGTCATTTCTTTCCTCTAAGTATCGTTGTTTTGCCTCCAGTGTATCCATGTCTTGTTTCTTAGTTCGGTCTGTCTCTGTCGTTTTCCTCATTTCATTTCATATGTCTAGTTGTTTCTGTAGTTGCCAATCTTTGTTTTGTTATATCTTTTGTTATATATCCTCCTTGGATCACCACCTTAACGTGGTGGAGGGGTTTGCGTGCCTGCGTGAGCCTAGGAGCTATGTTGTCGGGGGCAATAGCCCCTGGTAGGGTCTCCCAAGGCAAATTGGTCCTAGGTGATGGGCCAGACAAAGAGTGATCCATAAAGACATGGATGAATAAGATAACAACGAGGACACAGCCTCCCTTGCCCGGAGCAGGGTTACCGGGGCCTCACCCTGGAGCCAGGCCTGGGGGAGGGGCTCCTTGGCGAGCGCCTGGTGGCCGGACTTTCACCTATGGGGTCCGGCCGGGCTTAGCCCGAAGGAAATACATGGGTCCACTCTCCCATGGGCCCACCACCTGTGGGAGAGGTAGTAATCCGGGTCTGGTGCATTGTGGATCGGGTGGCGGTCGGGGTCGGGGGCCCTGGCGTTCTGATCCTCGGTTACTGAAACTGGCTTTTGGAACATGGAACGTAACCTCTCTGGTGGGAAAAGAGCCTGAGCTGGTGCGCGAGGTTGAGAGGTACCGGCTAGATATAGTTGGGCTCACCTCGACACACAGTATGGGCTCTGGAACCAATCTCCTTGAGAGGGGCTGGATGCTCTTTCACTCTGGAGTTGCCCAGGGTGAGAGGCGTAAGGCAGGTGTGGGCTTACTCATAGCCCCCCAGCTTAGCGCCTGTACGTTGGGGTTTACCCCAGTGGACGAGAGGGTAATTTCCCTGCGCCTTCGGGTTGGGGAAAGGGCTCTGACTGTTGTTTGTGCTTATGCACCGAACAGCAGTTCAGAGTACCATGCCTTCTTGGGGACCCTAGAGGGAGTGCTGGAGAACACTCATTCTGGGGACTCCATTGTTCTGCTGGGGGACTTCAACGCTCACGTGGGTAATGACAGTGAGACCTGGAGGGGCGTGATTGGGAGGAACGGCCCCGCTGATCTGAACCCGAGTGGTGTTCAGTTATTGGATTTCTGTGCTCGTCACAGTTTGTCCATTACGAACACCATGTTCGAACATAAGGGTGTCCACAAGTACACCTGGCATCAGGACACCCTAGGCCGCATTTCGATGATCGACTTTATAGTCGTATCATCTGACCTGCGGCCATATGTTCTGGACACTCGGGTGAAGAGAGGCGCTGAGCTGTCAACTGATCACCACCTTGTGGTGAGTTGGATCAGATGGCGGGGGAGGATGCCGGACAGACCTGGCAGGCCCAAACGTGTGCTGAGGGTTTGCTGGGAACGTTTGGCAGAGGAACCTGTCAGAAAGATCTTCAACTCCCACATCCGGCAGAGCTTCGACTGCATCCCGGGGGAGGCTGGTGACATTGAGTCCGAGTGGGCCATGTTCCGGACCTCCATTGTTGAGGCGGCTGAACAGAGCTGTGGCTGCAAGGTTGTCGGTGCCTGTCGGGGTGGCAATCCCCGCACTCGGTGGTGGACACCCCGGGTGAGGGGGGCTATCAAGCTGAAGAAAGAGTCCTATCAAGCCTGGTTGGCTCAGGGGACTCCGGAGGCAGCCGACAGGTACCGGGGAGCCAAGCGGCTTGCGGCCTCGGCAGTCGCTGAGGCAAAAACTCGGGTGTGGGAGGAGCTTGGTGAGAACATGGAAAACGACTTTCGGTCGGCTCCAAGAAGTTTCTGGCAAACCGTCAGGCGACTCAGGAGGGGAAAGCAGTTTTCCACCAACACTGTATATGGTGGGGGTGGGGAACTGTTGACCTCGACTGGGGACGTCATCAGACGGTGGAAGGAATACTTCGAGGATCTTCTCAATCCCACCAGCACGTCTTCCGCAGAGGAAGCAGAGCTTGGGGACCCCGGGGGGGGCTCGTCTATCACTGGGGCTGAAGTGGCCAAGGTGGTAGGGAAACTCCTTGGCGGTAGGGCCCCGGGGGTGGATGAGGTTCACCCCGGGTTCCTCAAGGCTCTGGATGTTGTGGGGCTGTCCTGGTTGACACGTCTTTGCAACATCGCGTGGACATCGGGGGCAGTGCCTCTGGACTGGCAGACTGGGGTGGTGGTTCCCCTTTTCAAAAAGGGGGATCGGAGGGTGTGTTCCAACTATAGGGGGATCACACTCCTCAGCCTCCCCGGTAAGGTCTATGCGGGGGTACTGGAGAAGAGAGTCCGACTGATAGTTGAACCTCGGATCCAGGAGGAACAATGCGGATTCCGCCCCGGTCGTGGAACACAGGACCAGCTCTTTACCCTCGCTAGGATCCTGGAGGGTGCATGGGAGTTTGCTCAACCAGTCTACATGTGTTTTGTGGATCTGGAGAAGGCATTCGACCGTGTCCCTCGGGGTATTCTGTGGGGGGTGCTCAGGGAGTATGGGGTACTGGGCTCTTTGTTACGAGCTATCCAGTCCCTGTACAAACAGAGCAGGAGTCTGGTTCGTATGGCTGGCAGTAAATCTGACTGGTTTCCAGTCAGAGTTGGACTCCGTCAGGGCTGCCCGTTGTCACCGGTTCTGTTCATAATTTTTATGGACAGAATTTCTCGGCGTAGCCAAGTGGCGGAGGGTGTCCGGTTTGGTGGTCTCAGGATTCCATGTCTGCTTTTTGCAGATGATGTGGTCTTGTTGGCTTCATCGAGCCGGGACCTCCGGCTCTTGCTGGACCAGTTTGCAGCCGAGTGTGAAGCGGTAGGGATGAGGATCAGCACCTCCAAGTCCGAGTCCATGGTACTCAGCCGGAAAAGGGTGGAGTGCTCTCTCCAGGTTGGAAGTGAGATCCTGCCTCAAGTGGAGGAGTTTAAATACCTCGGGGTCTTGTTCACGAGTGAGGGAAAGATGGAGCGTGAGATTGACAGGCGGATCGGTGCAGCGTCAGCAGTAATGCGGGCTCTGTACCGGTCCGTTGTGGTGAAGAGAGAGCTGAGCAGAAAAGCAAAGCTCTCGATTTACCGTTCAATCTACGTCCCAACCCTCACCTATGGTCACGAGCTTTGGGTAGTGACCGAAAGAACGAGATCGCGGGTACAAGCGGCTGAAATGAGTTTTCTCCGCAGGATGTCTGGACTCTCCCTTAGAGACAGGGTTAGGAGCTCGGACATCCGGGAGAGACTCGGAGTGGAGCCGCTGCTCCTCCACGTCGAAAGGAGCCAGCTGAGATGGTTCGGGCATCTGGTTCGGATGCCTCCTGGACGCCTTCCTGGAGAGGTGTTCCGGGCATGTCCAACGGGGAGGAGGCCCCGGGGCAGACCAAGAACACGCTGGAGAGACTATATGTCTCGACTGGCCTGGGAACGCCTCGGTATACCCCCGGAGGAGCTAGAGTCGGTGGCTGGGGAGAGGGAGGTCTGGGTTTCTTTGCTCCGACTGCTTCCCCCGCGACCCGGACCCGGATAAGCGGTGGATAATGGATGGATGGATGGATGGATATCTTTTGTTTCATTAAAATTACTGTGTTTTAGCAAGTGTGTCCGCCTCCGTCAGTCCGCCCCGCTAATCATGACAGAATGACCAATCACTATAAGGACGCAGCTAACACAGACAATCCTTTTGCGAGGTGTGCTATTCGCCAGACGACATTCCGTATAGGCCCGTAAGGGTATGTTTTAAAGGCGGCTTCGGAATGGAGTAGCCGGCTCCAGCTCATGCCCCCTGCCTCTGTGGACGTCGTCGCAGGGCCTCCTGTCTCCGTGGACGTCGTCACAGGGCCTCCTGTCTCCGTGGACATCGTCGCAGGGCCCCCTGCCTCCGTGGACGTCGTCGCAGGGCCCTCTGCTCCCAAGGACATCGCTGCACTCCCTCCTGATCTCCAGGAGAAGCTTGCAAGCCTCTTGGCACGTCTGGAGGTCTCCATGAAGGTGGCACCCGCCGCTTCTGTCTCCGCGAAAGTGGCACCCGCCGCTCCTGTCTCCGTGAAGGCGGAACCCGCCGCTCCTGGACCCGTGATTGTGGCTCCGGCCACCTCTGCACCCGTGACTGTGGCTCCGGCCCCTTCTGCACCCGTGACTGTGGCTCCGGCCGCTTCTGCACCCGTGACTGTGGCTCCGGTCGCTTCAGGTCGTGTCTGTAGGTCGGCCCCAAGGACTTTGGGGCTGATCCCCATAACTGTGCCCAGGCTGGTTCCTCAGACTTCCCCTCAGACATTTGCCAGTCCTGGGCATCCCCCAGTTGTTTTGATTCCCATGTCTATTCCTGTCCTGGTTCCTGTCTTAGTCCTCATCCCTGTACCTGTGTCTGCCTTTGTCTCTGTTCCCGTCCCTGTCACTGTGTTCGTGTCAGTCCCGGTAAACGTCCTGGTCCCTGTTCCCCTGCCAAGTCTTATCCAGTCCCCTGTTAATCCAGTCCAGTCCACATTTCAACCTTCTGTCCTGTCTCAAGTCCAGTCTCCTGTCCATTCCCAACACCCAGTCCTGTCACCTTTCCTGCCTCATGTCCAGTCCCCGTATCCATCCATTGTTCAATCAAATGTCCTGTCCCCTGTTCTGTGCAAACTAATAGTTCCCTTTTAATAAATATGTAAATTTGAAAAAAAATTTTACAGACATAGGACAATTCAAAGGGCCTTTATTTTGAAATGACACATCAGAATGACTTAATATTCAGTTAGTGACATAATCAGGTGTTGTACTATGATTATGAAGTGAAATTAATCTGTGCAAACTAAAGGTTTTCTTTTAATAATTATGTAAATTTGAAATTAAATTTAGAGAAATGGGACAATTCAAAGGGCCTTTATTTTGAAATGACACATCAGAATGACTTGATATTCAGTGAGTGACATAATAAGGTGTGGTACTATGATTATGAAGTGAAATTGTTCTGTGCAAACTAATAGTTCACTTTTAATAATTATGTAAACTTTTAATTAAATTTACAGAAATGTGACAATTCAAAGGGCTTTTCTTTTGAAATGACACATCAGAATGACTTCATATTAAGTGAGTGACATAATCAGATGTGGTACTATGATTATGAAGTGAAATAAATCTGTGCAAACTAAAGGTTTCTTTTTAATAATTATGTAAATTTTAAATTAAATTTACAGAAATGAGACAATTCAAAGGGCTTTTATTTTGAAATGACACGTCAGAATGACTTGATATTCAGTGAGTGACATAATCAGATGTGGTACTATGATTATGAAGTGAAATTGTTCTGTGCAAACTAAAGGTTTCTTTTTAATAATTATGTAAATTTGAAATTAAATTTACAGAAATGGGACAATTCAAAGGGCTTTTATTTTGAAATGACACATCAGAATGACTTGATATTCAGTGAGTGACATAATCAGGTGTTGTACTATGATTATGAAGTGAAATTGTTCTGTGCAAACTAATGGTTTCTTTTTAATAATTATATAAATTTGGAAATAAATTTACAGACATAGGACTACACAAAGAGCCTTTTTTTAAATGGCACATCAGAGTGACTTGAGAGTCATGTCCTAAAATCTTCATCATTTCCACAAAATAGCAAATATTTGTTGTTTATCCATTTATTATTTGTTTAGAAAATTATTTATTTATTACATAAATTTCCTGTCATTGACTTTTGGCTTTTATTTTGAAATTTGTTCCTCTGCACGCTATTACCGTAATGTTCAGAATACGACGTTCCACCAAATCTAAGTGGGGGCTGGCTTGACCAACCTTTTCCAAGTTGGGGCTGGCTTGACTTCAGTGATGTACACAGGGTGCGGTGCATACTCTTTCTGTATGACATCCGGGTCATTTGTTTTAACTACACACTCTAGTATCACACCTGGTTTAAAACCCAAGATGATGGCTAATTTACCATTAATTATCAAACCGATATCAGATAACGTCTTAATAAATAACCTGTGACTTATTTGGTCATAAACAAGACCTACTGAATGGTCTGCTAGATGGATATTAATCTCAGCAACCAATGCTGGTATATGGTTATAATACCCTGTAGGGAGAGTTATTTGTGTTGTTTTGCCCAATTTTTTTTATCAATTGCGCTAAATGTGGCATCTAGCTCACAAAAGGTTGTCCACGTTCGTGGGTATTGAAACTCTATAACCCTTACTTCCCAGTCACCTTTTAGCTCGATTGGTTTCGCTAGTTTTGTTCTATAATTAGAAATTTGATTATCAGGGTACACCGACATAGACGAATTGCTTGGCAGTTTGACGCAAAAACCATTGTCCCCCATATTTGTCCTTTGATGTAAATGAACTACTTCACAAAGTACAACACCTTTTAAGGCCTTTGCATGTCCACAACATCATTTTCAGGAACCCAGCTGTTAAATTTTGACGGCCAACCTAACCATTTCACTAAAACCATTGTTTTTTTACCCTGTTATTTTTTTTATCCAAAATGTTTTCAACTTTGAATGCTATTTCTGTAGACATGCAGATTTTTTGCAACTCTTCTTCATAGAAACAGCAGTGTATAATGTCATCGTCATAATCTTTCGATTTATAAACGTGGTTGTCGTTGGATACAGTCTGATATAGTGAAAAGATCCTGTGTATAGTTCTCCTCATACCCCTTTGTAAACGGTCCCCTGACTTTAGAAATACGTACAACGTCACCAATCTTGTACTTAAATGTGGTTTTCTTGTCTAGTTTGTTTCTCACACCATACAGCGTTTTAAACACGCTAGATTCATTTTCTTTCGTCACATCAGCTGGCTTAGTTTTGATACTACGGTGGTAGCTATTGTTGTACCCGCTCATAATATCTTGTAAAAAATCCACAAACTTTTGGAGTTTACAGCTGTTAGATAACGCCACATACGACTTTTTAGCATTCTATTAAACCGCTCTATGACACTGGCTTTTAGCTCACTACCTGTAGCAAAATGTTTGATTTTGTTTTTCGATACTAAATTTTGAAAATGTCTTTAACCCTGTCAGTCTGTAACTTTTGAGGAATTCTGCCTTCTTCTAATATGTTCGCAAATGCCTTTGAGACTTCTATACCTGACTTATTTTTTTAACAGTCGAGCCCACGCATATTTGCTGAACACATCAATACATGTCATCATATATTTATATCCATCATTTTCCCTAGAATACGCACTCATATCAACCAGATCAGCTTGGAATTGAGTGTCAGTGCCATGTACTATAACCCGGTTTCTTTTGTAATTATGTCGTATGGGTTTGTGGAGTGTGTATGCATCCTCTCCAGCTAACCAGTCTGAAACCTGTTGATCAGACAGACTGTAAGGGTTGATGAGGGATGAGGGGTGCGGACTGACGGAGGGCGGACGCAAACGCTGAGAACACAGACTTTATTTACAAAACAAACACAAACGAACTAGAACAGGAAGCGAGCATGAAACGGGCGTGAGACGAAACAAGAGGAACGAGCAGGAGAAACGAACACGAGAGACGAGCAAGAGACATGAAGAACACGGTGAACATACAAAGAGCAATCTAAAGAACTATGAACATGAAACAAGTAACAATGTACACCGCGAACGAAACATGGAACAAGGTACAATGAACGACAAGAGGAAGTGAGACGAGAGGGCTTAAATACAATAACAAACGAGAAACACCTGAAGACCATAACGAGGGTGACGTAAAAGAGGCGGAGACGAAGGTAGAGACAAAGGTGGAACAGAGGCGGGGCATGAACATAAACAAAACAAAGCCATGTGCTGAGAACAGGAAAACACGAGACGAGACGTGAGTGTGACAGATGCCCCCTCCTGAACGCGCAACTCCCGGGGCGCGTAACCTAGACCCCCAGAAGCTGGCGCAGGAGGGAGCACGGAAAACAAGACAGACTAGAAAAACAAGGAACTGTAGGAGACGGGACTCAGGACAGGACGGGAACAGACAAGGGAAATGGAGCTGTGAACAAGGGACTAGACAGTAATGGACGCTGGACAGAACTAGAAACAGGGGACGGGAATCGTGAGAGGACAGGAGACAAGGCAGGAGCAAACACAGGTGACTGAACAGGGTGCTGGACATGATTAACAGGGGACTAAACATGAGACAGGACAGAAGGTTGAAACGGGGACTGATGCAGGACAGGGGCAGAGACAGGGGACTGAAGCTTGGACTGGACAGGAGATGGGACTTGAGACAGGAAAGGACTAGACTGAAAGGGAGTGATCACATGAGATTGGACGGGAGTGGACAAATGTGACTGGACTGGGTGCTTAACATTGGGCAAGACACAGGAAGGGAACAAGGACTGGATATGAGACAGGGCAGAGGGTTGCAAAGGGGACTGGACAGGAGACGTGACAGGTGACTGGTGACTGGACTGGGGTTGGGTGCTGGGAACGAACAGTCTCGGGGGCAGAAACAGCCGTTGAAGCCGCTTTCACGAGCGGAGGAGCGGCTGAGGGAGCCGCACCCATGGAGACAGGGGAACCTGCGACGACGTCCACGGAGACAGGGGAACCTGCAGTGATGTCCACGGAAGCAGAGGAACCTGCAGTGACGTCCACGGAAGCAGAGGGAACTGTGACGACATCCACGGAGGCAGGGGAACCTGCAGCGACGCCATCCACAGAGGCAGGGGAACCTGCAGCGACGCCGTCCACGGAGGCAGGGGAACCTGCAGCGACGCCGTCCACGGACGCAGGGGAACGTGCAGCGACGCCGTCCACGGAGGCAGGGGGACCTGCGACGTCGTCCACGGAGGCAGGGGGACCTGCGACGACGCCGCCCACGGAGGCAGGGGAAACTGCGACGACGTCCACGGAGGCAGGGGAAACTGCGACGTCGTCCACGGAGACAAGAGAAACTGTGACGACGTCCACGGAGGCAGGAGAAACTCCTCCGTCGTCCTGAGGCTGAAGGCTAACAGCCCCTACCCTTAACCCCCCCCAAAAAATTTCCCCGGACTTGAGGGGGCAGTCCTCGGGAGCAGAGGGTCCTGCGGAGATGTCCTCGAGAGTCGATCGGGAGAACCTGGCTCTCAATAGTTCGCTGAAGGTCTCCACTGTAATATGCAGGGTTCTCTCTCTCAGCACTCGATCAGCCCACTGCAGGGCTATCCCTTTGAGAAGGGATCTCATGAACATTACCGTAACGAATTCACGTGGTGCAGGGACAGTCAGGTAGTTAAAATACAGGTGGCACTGAAGCAGGAATCCCTCGACGTTTGAAGTCCCCTCAAACTCGGGGGGAACTCCCATAAAGGACGGCAGGGCAGCAGGTTGATCCCCCACCCTTACCGCTAGAGACTCCTGGACTTGCCTGAACGTCTCCTCGAAAAAATAGTCCGTGCTAGCTGCGTCCTCTTTTTGGTTCGTTCATTCTGTAAGGGTTGATGAGGGATGAGGGGTGCGGACTGACGGAGGGCGGACGCAAACGCTGAGAACACAGACTTTATTTACAAAACAAACACAAACGCACTAGAACAGGAAGCGAGCATGAAACGGGCGTGAGACGAAACAAGAGGAACGAGCAGGAGAAACGAACACGAGAGACGAGCAAGAGACACGAAGAACACGGTGAACATACAAAGAGCAATCTAAAGAACTATGAACATGAAACAAGTAACAATGTACACCGCGAACGAAACATGGAACAAGGTACAATGAACGACAAGAGGAAGTGAGACGAGAGGGCTTAAATACAATAACAAACGAGAAACACCTGAAGACCATAACGAGGGTGACGTAAAAGAGGCGGAGACGAAGGTAGAGACAAAGGTGGAACAGAGGCGGGGCATGAACATAAACAAAACAAAGCCATGTGCTGAGAACAGGAAAACACGAGACGAGACGAGACGTGAGTGTGACACAGACACAATCCTTTATTCTCTAAAACACCCCATTTCAAATGATTTTTACCGCCTAATGAACCAGAATTAGACGGCGTGTAATATACCGTTCTCATAAGATTTGATGTGTCGATAGATGACATTGTTGAAAATAATGGCCCCAGACTTGTTTGCTTGACTGTTTTATTCACAATGCATAGATGAAATCTAAAAAGTTTGCACACACATCTACATTTTTCTCAACTAGATTACTTTACAAACATCAGTTGGTTTCTTTGTTAAAAAAAGGTTTATCACACAAATGTCTATTATATATATACATAGACAAAGCACATAACCAATTTTTACCGCATTTTCACTCTTAGGCATGAGAGACAGTAATTTACTAGTAGTTACAAGGGTTGATTCATCAGAATCTATACATAACTGCGCCAACTGACGCCAATCATGCGATGTTGATTTAACAATATTCATTTGATTCTTGAAATTTTGTAAACGTTTAACATTGACATCATGCACGCTATTAATGAGTGTAAAATCATCCACACTATCGTTAATACATTTATACAACAAACGTGTCAATTTGCAGTTCACATGGTGTTTCAGCACACGCTTTGACAGACTCTGGTGTCCGCAAACTATCCCCATTTTCACCTAAACAGCTCTGCAAGTCTTTGAATCACCTTCCCAACAGTCAACGGCATCGCTGACAAACTGTTCAGACGTTTGATCAATCAGGCTTTCTCTTAGCTCCTGCAGCTTTTCCACAATGTACGGCTCGCATTGTAATTCACAGACGACTGTTTCAACACATCCTTGAATTTTTAGAAGGGGTAGTTCTATTCCAAAACACTTTAGAAGCCCGGCTATGGCGTGTTTTAAGGCAGGCGTGAACAATGTCCTTGTTATATCTTTATAGTATTTTTCAAAAACAGAAGATATCAGGTTCAAACAGACATGAATGTCGAAGTTGACTAGGGTGATCCACTTCACAACCAAGACACGTTTCCTTCAGCTTGTTGTTTATGATGTGTGTAGGATTACAATGACAGTGGACTTTATCAGTTTTAGCGCCGTAGAGCTTACTTGCCCGTCCACCGCATCAATCGGAGCAGATATAGCATTGTCTTCAGGAGCTTCAGCGATTGTCATTTGTCTAGACATCAACGTTTCCAAACCATCCACCGGGTCTTGTCGAAAAACATGTGGGTACGCCATGTCCACACAACCGAGATCACCACATTGACCCAACAAACTGTTGTCTGATACCGCTTCGGCAACCGCCATCGATTCACCATAGCTGTAGTTTACAAACCCGCGACCCATGTCGATCGCGTATATTCAATGTCCGACACTCGATAATTTTCACATCACATAGGTCCATGGGTGTTGGGATGGTCTGCTGGAAGAATATCCTCAAACATAATGGCTTGCGTGTTGGTCGTGTCTTGACTTTGTGTGGTTTCAGTGTGGACTTATGTTTCTTTTAACAGACATCACTGGAAGGCGGTGATCCGCTTTTGACCACCCCACAAACGTCATAAGCCAGAGAATCAAACAGATTAATTTTATCACCCCTAAAATATTCGCGAGGACTGCTACCAAATGCTTTACCATGCCGTTTCTTCCTTGGCACAAAAGCAAAGTTGGTTTCAGAACTAATAGTTGGTGTAACTGTAGAATCTCTAAAAAGAGACAGATTTACACACGCTGTAGACATTTTAAAAGCGTTTAGCCATAGAAATTCACCAGTGTCAATTTAAATACCACATGCCAGCACAACTCCCCACATGTTGGGGGTGTGGGGGGTTAGGGTTGGGAGTAGCCCATATAAGGACATACTGTACTGACCTGTCACCTAGGCCATAAATCATTCACAGAGGTGTTTTACAGAAGGTGTAGGATATATACTACTATCGCCTTAGGGCAATTACTTCTCTGCATAGTGAGTAAATCTTCACAAACATTAGGGGTAGTGAACACACACACAACCGGAGGGGCTGCCACTTTGGCGCCCGGGGAGCAGTTTGGGGGTTTGAGACTGTAAACTGTGGTGGCCTGTTAAGTCATACCACAACAACATTTATAAAGTTGAGAACACAACAGCATTAACTGAAATGTTGCTTTTAAGGGGCACTCACCCCAGAATTAGTCCCTGCCACTAGTTGTGCCAAATTCTGCACTTCTACACTACAAGATTCATTCCCCAGTCACTAGTTACTAATATCAATGAGAAAACCATGTACAATATCACATACATTTTAAATGTGCAATTACTTTGCATTGTACAGACACACAGAGGTCCCCGGGGAGCAGTTGTGGGTTCAGTGCCTTGCTAAAGGACACCTTAGCCATGGATTGAAAGAGGAGGACAGTGCCGCCCCCTATTTTCCTGATGGTTGTGGGAATCAAAACAACGACCTTTCAGTCCTAAGCCCTCTCTCTAACCATGAGGCCACAGCTGTCCTAAATTTCAGTCAACAAAACACCCTATAATTTCTAGACTATGGTTATTTGTAAATAATAATACAATTCTAAAGTAATTTACATATACAATAGTACTGGCTAATTCTAAAGTCTGTATGGACTTTATATACAACAAAAATTCCACGCTATAATTCCCTGACTACAAAATATGAATATCACTTACATATTTTGTCACAATTTTAAAAAAAATCTTTAGACTTTGCAGCAATCTTTTATAGAAATTTACAACATAAAGAATGTGTCTTTATTATTTTTGCTAAAATTTTCTTACGGCCATGAAAATGTACACATGCAGGTACATGTACATAAATAAAATGTCATGGTTTTACTTGTACATAGAAAGAAATGCACCTCCTCTTAAATCTGAAAAAAAAAATTATTATTATAACCATGATACAGGTATTCTAAATTAACCATAATTATCTATTAAAACATTTCATATTTGTGTTTACATGAAAGTTACTGGGGGAGTGAATTTTGTGTCAGAAGTTTTACAAATTTACACAGAAATTATAAGAGAAAGCATATGTGAATGCAAGAAAGTAAATAATTGATAAAAAAATACTTTTTAAAATATACTTGTTTATCAGTGTTTGCAGTAATTTGATACTTTTTTGCAATTGGCTTTTAGATTTCAACTCCATTTTTCACAGATTTTAGACTGAAATGTGCTCTGAAACCTCTTCTGGGACTGAGCCACGTCCACCCTGCCTGCTTTCCAGCATTTTCAAACATGGCAGAACAACAGAACAAACTATTTTATGGATGTGATCACCTGTGGCAGTGGATTTTGTAGTTGTAGGATATAGTCAAACGTGTATCAGTAAATTAACAGAGAACATTACTTTAACATTTTTCTCTCTCCCATAAATACAAAATAACTGTTACACCTTCATAAATTCAGGTGCACAAATCCAATTCTACACACACAAGTAAATCATATGCTCACAGTTTTGCTCCAATAACTGCACAATTGAATGGACAAGATTTAGACAATCAGTATGTGGATGTGTGCAATAATGTGTGAGCTACAAACCTGTAAAATATATTCTCACATATATATTGTTTTTGTTTTGTTTTGTTTATTTTTTTACTTGTATGCTTAATCTTGCTTAATCTGCTTGTATCTGTAGCTACAAGTCTAAAATATTATGGTGGCAAAGAAAGCCCAAATGCAGAAAACACAAAACAGGAAACACCTCCATCAAAGTGACAGGAAGATGGCTCTCACAAGTTTCAACCAGATATCTTGTACATGAGATCTTAATATAGGTCACTTGTCTTTCTTGCTATTTGTAGAATGAGAATTCTTAAATTTCACAAAATCATAACATATAATCAACCATTTTATCCTCCTATTGTCTACTCATGTGATTCTCACAATATTTTGAGCTTTAATTTATCACATCATTGATTTATCATAATAATAAGGACATAATAAAACTGATCTGTCAACTATACCATTTCCTTTTCTGCAGATACCAGTCAGCCAGAAATAAAAGACTCACCTTATTAAGTACAGAAGATTTTTCTGTCATGTTCAGATTTGCTGATTTTTAAAATTCAAATGCGACAGACTTCTGCAACTCCCTGCTGAACTGATACTTTTACTTTCATTTCCCCTTGACACGTATCCAGAATATAATAGCCAGTAATGTGTGTACTGTCTCTTTAAGCTGCATCCAAGTACAGTGTGCATGTCCTGACTAATGTTGTACCCTAGGCAAGATTTGTGATTGTGCTTCTTAGTAACATTCATTTATTAATCTTTGTCTTTATACAAACAGCCTTTTTGACATATTGACTGGCAGCCGCTATGTTGTTATTGAATCTTCTCCTTTGTCACTCTTACCAATCCTGCACAGTAGATTCACCAGTGTTAAATCAACACTATTAGACTGCTTTGGTTGGTGGGGCTGCTTTGGTTGGTGGGGCAGTAAAATATTAATCGGTGGGTATGTGTTTAGTCATATTTTCAAAGCTTGAACTGTATTGATGAGGGCTTAAGTTGAGTCGGGATGCAAGGGGATTCCAATAACACAGTTAAAAATCATACAGTGAAACATTCACTTTATGAAATGTATCACCCTTCCCACCCCCTTTGGATCAATAGAAATTTTGTGGAGGAGAACGTGGAGCAGAGAAAGAGGGAATGTTCATCTTAAGAGTCTACTAATATTATTTAATATTAATATACATATTTAATAGTCCAATAATATTAATCATATTATTATTATGCTCCGGTTTCCTCTCACAGTCCAAAAACACACATTGGTAGGTGGATTGGTGACTCAAAGGTGTCCGTAGGTGTGAGTGTGTGAGTGAATGTGTGTGTGTGTGTCTGTGTTGCCCTGTGAAGGACTGGCATCCCCTCCAGGGTGTATTCCCGCCTTGCACTCAATGATTCCAGGTAGATTCTGGACCCACCGCGACCCTGAATTGGATAAGCGGTTATAGCAGAGGCGATTGCTCTAAGACTGCAAGGGAAGCTCAGCTTCCCCTGAAATGTCAAAAAATAAATGATCAAATATATACTGTTGTGTGTACATGTCATTGAATAAATATGCACTACAACGCGCTCAACTTTTGTTCAGAATCAGCTTCTTATCACTGGTAAAGACGCGGCTTTCCTTTCACAGTGATTTAAACAGTTCAATAGCGAAGCAGCAAAGTGCAGCGAAACGAGACGAGTCATTGGATAAATGCTGAGCTTTGTCCCGCCCATCGGACGCTCAGCATCTCTGGGGGTCTATGGGGCAGTGGGCTGGCCTCGGCTGGCCCGGACGCTCAGCTTCTGCATGATGATTGGATGGTCTGTCTAAGGCTGAATCCCTTTTTGATTGACAGCAAAATGAACAAATCAGCGATCCTTTGGTGTAAAGATCCGTGGGAGCGTTACATTTTCATTCTGTTCTGAGTTGAACCAGAGACTTTCTTAATCCTTATAGCGGCATTTTTTTTGTTAAAAGCGACTAGCGACAAATCGAGCTTCTATTTCTGGTGTTTTTTTTTTAATTGTAGCTGCTTGTGTTTGGAGACTGACTTCTATCACTCTTTCTGACTTCTATCACAGTTTCTGTCCAGCGGGTGCTGCTGAGCCCCTCCACCGTCACAAAGCACTAACAGGCGGACACACTTCACATGGGCCAAGGCCGTTTAAGCAGCCTAGCTCTGCTGGCCGTTGAGAGGACAATAGTCAAGTCCCTGGAAAAGATGGACAGGAGCGGCCTGAATGGCTGCCTTTGCAAGGACAGGAGTGGCTAAGGAAGCCGCCATCTCAGGGACAGGAGTGGCTGAGGAAGCTGCCATATCAGGGACATGAGCGGCCTGCTTGGCCACCTTCTCAGGGATAGGAGCAGCTGAGGAAGCCACCATCTCAGGGACAGAAGCGGCTGAGGAAGCCGCCATCTCAGGGACAGGAGGGGCTAAGGAAGCCGCCATCTCAGGGACAGGAGCGGCCTGGTTGGCCACCTTCTCAGGGACAGGAGCGGCTGAGGAAGCCGCCATCTCTGAGACTGGAGCAGCAGTGTGGTGTCCTCCAGAAATGCATAGATGCTTGAAAGATACTCCTGGGAGTTAGGAGAGACTGCAGTGACATCCTTGGAAGCAGGGGGCCCTGCGGCGACGTCCACAGAGGCAGTGGGCCCTGCCACGATGTCCATGGAGGCAGGGGGCCATGCGATGATGTCCATGGAGGCAGGGGGCCCTGCGACGATGGAGGCGGGGGGCCCTGTGACAACGGAGGCAGGCGGCCCTGCGACAACGTCCATGGAGGCAGTGGGCCCTGCGACAACGTCCACGGAGGCATGGGCTTGTGTTGCTCGCATAACACGTGCTGGAGCTGTAGAGGGTTTAGAGGGGGACTGATGGGCGCACTCTAGAGGGATTTCTTCAACCCTGGATCCCCCCGAGGTGCGCCCCTGTTAGCCTCACCTACCTTGTCCTGAGGATGGAGGCTAACAGCCCCTACCCTCAACCCCCCAAAAAAAATTTCCCTGGACCTGAGGGGGAAATCCTCCAACGAGGGGGAGACTCCAGCACGCTGCTTTCGCCGACTCCTTTTGCTCTGATTTCTCCCGTTGGAGCAGTCACTCGGTTCAGGAGTTAACTCCTCTGAAGTCCTCGACTCGATTAGCACCTGGATTATCAACGCTTGGACTTCTTTCAGCTTCTGAAAATAGCCGTCTGTGCTAGCTGCGTCCTTTAATGAGTTAGTCATTCTGTCAGGAACGCGGGACAGACTGATGGAGGCAGACGCACACGCTAAAACACAGTAACTTTATTAAAAATATATAACAAAACAGAGACAGAGACTTGAGCAATAACAAAACGAGGAAAAGAAGAAACAGACAGACTTGGGACTAAATGACGACAGAGAAACAAAACAACGACAGAGGAAATGAAGAGAGGAACGGACAAAGGAAATGAAACAATACAAAGACGAACTAGACTTGGAAACTAGACTTGGAAACATGACACAGGAAACCAAACAAAACGACAACATGAAACAATGGAGGCAGACAGACCGGACTGGGCGACATGACAAAGCAACATTTGAAGCAACACAACGACAGAGGAAATGAAGTGAGGAACGGACGGGACAAAATGAGGAACAGACAGACTGAGGGGAGCAAACGACTATGACAAAGGAAACGTAACAATACAAATGACCGACAAGAGGAAGTGAGACAAGCATACTTAAATACATAACACAGACAAGACACACCTGGAACAGATAACGAGGGGGAGGAAGAAAGGCGGGACATGGGCGGAGACATGGACAATAACAAACGGAGCCATGTGCTGAGAGAGCACATGGCAGGGAAAACAGACATGACAGGACAAGGGTGTGACACTAATGCCAAACCGAGTGCAGCAAGCTCTCACTAACTTTAGTTTATGATTACACTTATCTATCAAAGCAAAAACAAAAAAGCAAAAGACATTTTTAATTGCACGAGAAGCCAATGAGAAAGTGACAGGATTGACCACAGATTTCCCCATTGAAAACAGTCTGACTCATTGACTCATACTGTCAATGAGGTAAAGTAGCACAATGAGTTGGTCTCATGCATAGCAGGAGGCAGTAGAGACTTTGGAGTAAAAACATTATTATTATTTTCTGGAGAGACTTTCTTTTGATTTTAAAGACAGGAAGAATGACGTTTTAATTACTGAACAGGCAAGAGCTCTGCATGTGTCATTAATATTATATAGGTTTGTTGTATTTATAGGTATGTGAAGGGGTAAGCATTGAAAGTTAAATACATTTGTTTGTACTTGAAGTGGGCGGCACGGTGGCGCAGCAGGTAGTGTCGCAGTCACACAGCTCCAGGGGCCTGGAGGTTGTGGGTTCGATTCCCGCTCCGGGTGACTGTCTGTGAGGAGTTGGTGTGTTCTCCCCGTGTCCGCATGGGTTTCCTCCGGGTGCTCCGGTTTCCTCCCACAGTCCAAAAACACACGTTGCAGGTGGATTGGCGACTCGAAAGTGTCCATAGGTGTGAGTGTGTGAGTGAATGTGTGTGTGATTCCAGGTAGGCTCTGGACCCCCCGCGACCCTAAATTCGATAAGCGGTTACAGATAATGGATGGATGTACTTGAAGTACTTGTTATTTTTCTCATTTGCAATTATTTTTCATTGTAAAATGTACAATGAAATATGCCTCTCACACACTTGTGCACTAGGGGCAGTGAACACACATCCAGGTCATGGGGCAGACATCTCCAACTTCTGGGGTTAATTTCACAGAACAACAGTTTATTGAACACATACATCAAAAATATTTTTTATGTAACTCCTTCATCCTCCTTTTCTTCTGAAACCTTTTCCTGTTCTCCTCATTCCATAGTTTTTTCCTCTAACAATAAAATTTAACTGTTATACGGGGTGTCGCAAAGTAAGGTGCCAGAAAAAAAAACGAATATGGTGATATGGCCATACATATGGCAATTTCAGAAAAAAGCTGTGGGGTAAGGACTAACCATGGACTTTGCTGTTCCTTTTCCTTTATTTTGTGTCTAATATTGGATCATCATTTTTATGAAAGTTTTACCATTACAGCTTTGTTTTCTTGTCATTTTTTCAACCAACTTTTACTCTGTACACAGAAAGTGAAAGAGCTGTGGTGGCAAGGGGATGTGGGAAAAGTCGGGCTTTGGTGTTCACCTAAGAAAAAATCCGGAAAACACATCTTGTTCTAACAGATCATAAGGTTCTGTGTATAATGCTGATCATAGGAGATCTGGATCTGGTGAACAAGATGGCACCTTTCTAGGGACTGTCCAATGTAACACACGGTCAGGTTTTGTTGAGGGTGTGCAGGGCAGGTAAGAGCAAAATGTATTCATATAAAAATCTGAGACTCAGCATTTTTCAGGTTGATAGATATATTCATAGAAAAGGCTCCAAGGGTGTATCAGTTTTCCCCTTTGTGGACACATCTTTTTTGGCCAAATTAATTTACAAACCCGATTCCAAAAAAGTTGGGACACTAAACAAATTGTGAATAAAAACTGAATGCAGTGATGTGGAGGTGCCAACATCTAATATTTTATTCAGAATAGAACACAAATCACAGATCAAAAGTTTAAACTGAGAGAATGTATCATTTTAAGGGAAAAATATGTTGTTTCAAAATTTCATGGCTTTTGATGATGTTATGCACGGTTGATGGGCGGCGCAGCAGGTAGTGTCGCAATCACACAGCTCCAGGGGCCTGGAGGTTGTGGGTTCCATTCCCACTCCGGGTGACTGTCTGTGAGGAGTTGGTGTGTTCTCCCTGTGTCTGCATGGGTTTCCTCCGGGTGCTCCGGTTTCCTCCCAGAGTCCAAAAACACACGTTGGTAGGTGGATTGGCGACTCAAAAGTGTCCATAGGTGTGAATGTGTGTATCTGTGTTGCCCTGTGAAGGACTGGCACCCCCTCCAGGGTGTATTTCTGCCTTGCGCCCAATGATTCCAGGTAAGCTCTGGACCGACCACGACCCTGGACTGGATAAGGGTTACAGATAATGAATGAATGAATGAATGCACAGTTGATGATGATAACTTAAAAGTCTTTGCTGTTTTACGCTGGGTAACACCATTCTAGTATTGCTGCACTATCTTTCTGTGCAACAATGGTGGAAATGGCGATCCTCTTACCATCTTGGCTTCAGAGAGACACTGACACTCTGAGAAGCTCTTTTTATACCCAAGCATGTTGTCAATTGACCTAATTAGTGTTAATTGGTCTTCCAGCTGTTCGTTATATGCTCAATTTCCGTTTTCCAGCCATTTATTGCTACCTGTCCCAACTTTTTTGGGATTTGTTGACACTGTGAAATTTTGAATCAACATATTTTTCCTTTAAAATGTTACATTTACTCAGATTCAACTTTTGATCTGTCATCTATGTTCTATTATGAATAAAATATTGATATTTGCCATCTCCACATCATTGCATTAAGTTTTTATTCACAATTTGTTTAGTGTCCCAACTTTTTTGGAATCCGGTTTGTATTTTTTTATATTTTTCCTTGGTCCTTTATCATATTAAGCATCATAACAGCTAATACTGTTGGCTTACAATAAACCTGCCAAGACTTTCACATTCAGAACAACAATAGGTCTTTTATAAATATATAATATATTAAATATATGACTAACATAACTTGTACATTACAACACTTTTTTATTTACCTTACTTACCGTTTGCCAATCCTTGGAAATGGGTTTTGTATAAACATTAATGTCACTATAACTTCAAAACCATGTATCATCATTATCCTGACCATCACTCTGCAAAACTGACTGAAAATAATACAATTTTTTATTTTATTTATTTATGTTATAACAATGTAAGGTCAATTCAGCAATAGTGATAGCCATGAAAATTAAAATGTAATTTTGAAAAACGGTAAACAAGCTAAAAAACACCCAGCAAGTTGTATTAGCCTTTTCTGTCAGCATTATTTTTCATGTTATATAATGTTGCGAAAAGCCCATGTAGGCCCAAGTCTGGTATAATAATGCAATTATCTTGCCAAGCAACATATGACCTCGTATAAAATGAATGACCTAATTGCTGGGTTTCCTCCCCAGCAAGAGTATAATGTTGAACTGCAGAGCGTCTTCTCCAAAGTTATCTTGAATCCATTTGATAGCATTCATCTCCTCCTCTGTGAATCCTCCAAGTCTGATCACCAGCATGAACACATGAGGATGAAGAGCAGGACCAAAGATACATTCATGTGCACTGTGAGCTGATTGGTCTGATGACAGCCATGTGTCCATGTAGTGGAGATGAATATGTTTTATTAGTTTCTAATAAGAAATTTTAATTTTTGGGATTTGACTTCAATATTTAGACTTTCGACTGCCCTCTCAGAAACATTTCCTCTTCACTCAAGCCCTGATTGGAATTTGAGATAACTCTTCCAGCATGCACAGGCCCCAAATTGGTGCCTGAAGGCCTGTATCAGAGGGTCATAAAAACTGACACTACAGGACACTCCAAGGATTGTTTATGACCCAAGGTGTCATAGGGTCAAGTGAGGAATTTTTGTTGATGGCAGAGACACTTATGCTCAGGATCACCTTATGCTCTCTGTAAAACTGCTTAATCAAGAACTTCTCAAACCATGGAATTAAACCTTTCCCATTGGTTGAAAACAGTTTGAAGTTGCATATAGGATACGACTTTGTAAAAATAATTCCAGTTTGACAATCAAAATGGATGGAATAAATTTAGGTGTTTAAAATCACCTTTTTGTATAAACTTATATAGGAACCAAGGTCGTCACTCTGTGTGTTATTTTGTTAAGAATTATGTAAAACATGGATTTGTCTTTCAGAATGCCGCTTGCTCAGACGGAGTGGTTGCTGTGTCCAAGACCGTGTCTCTGAACAAAGCCCAATAGGAGAAGAGGAACAGCCACTGCTGCAATGCTACAAGGCCTGTGTCTACAATGCTCCAGAAAGCCCTGCGCATCAGTAATGTCCTACAAGCCATCTCAACGCCACTCCAGGGACACATAAGGTCACTGATTAAATTATTTCATAGCTCAGGAGATTGGTGCTGAATGCTTTTCTAGGATAACCTATAACCTTTTTAGAATTTAGGATAATTATCATAGAAAAATTCCCTCATATATTAATCTCCCTACTCCCTCATGTATCGCTGTAATCCATTTCATTATATGAATGTATAATCAATATTCATTATTTGATATCACATTTAATAAACCAGTTGTGTGATCAAACCCATCATTGGTTATTTGTTTGTGTGTGCACCTTTCTTGTATGGAATTATTACTTTTAGGTCAGATACATTTTCGGAGCCAAGAACCTACAGCGGGTCAATGAGCACAATTCATTAATAATAAATAATTCTAGCTTATTCTGCTATATAATATATAAAGTCATCTAACATGATGACTATTGTCCAAGCTAAAATTGGACAGGTAAAGACACTACATATTATTTAATGGCTTCCAACCATGGAGCTTAACAAAATAAGTTAAATAATTAATTAATAATAAAACAATAATTAATTATCACTGACTCCGTTACATATTATATGGGATGATGTATATATAAATAAAGAAAAAACTGTACTATTTTTATATCCAGATGTGTATAATAATTAGCAGTATACAAATCGGTTAATCTAGTGTATGCAATGGTAAATGTAATATTTTTGCATTGTTATTTTATATTATTTCATGTTGTTTGTAAGAGGAAGTTTGAATTGACATTGGTTTAGCATTGGTCTTATTCATTCATTCATTCATTATCTGTAACCCTTATCCAGTTCAGGGTCGCGGTGGGTCCAGACCGTACCTGGAATCATTGGGCGCAAGGCGGGAATACACCCTGGAGGGGGCACATTGGTCTTAGCACTGGCTAATCTAATAAACTGTATATCATATAATATAATAAACTGTAGCCAGTCTGTTGAGACATGGGTTAGTATGGGTTGTGGCATTTAGGATTATTTTGTATCCTTTATTAGTCTACTGCATTCTATCTCCTGTAAGAACTGCCTGGAGATTTGGCATCCAACATATGTAAGTAACAGTGTTATGCATAATTTGTGTATTAGTGTATTTTTTTAAAATAGCGACAAGGAGAATATGAGGAGAGTGGTGGATATAGGCCAACCATATTAAAGTGTAAAACTGTAGGTGTAAAAAGTGTTGTAGTCAGATCTAACTGGGTAGGTCAGTATCAATATAGGCCCTGGTTCATTTGGCTTAGTTGTCAGGATAACTAGTAGGAGGCAGTTTTTTTTATTTTGTTTGCTTGTGTTGGGAGTGGTCTGAAAAGCTGAGTGGGAAAAACAGTTATTAAAGAATAGAACTTTTATCTTATTTATCTAGAACTTTTATATATTTATAAACATTTGTGCAGACTTAAATCACTATATGCATACACACTTCCTTTAGTGTATGAAAATTTATGTTTTGTTATTTGGGGCAGTAATCTGTTTGTAATTTTTTTCTTTTTGTGTTTAAATTGTTTACCCATGTAATTGTGTTAGGGTGGATATGGCCAGGGATGAGCTGGCAGAACAGTTACAGGCCTTGACAGAGATGTTGAAGCAGTTATTGGCTGGGAATTGTAAGCTCCCAGTAGGGTCTCTCATAGTGAACAGGTCTGGAGTGAAGATCCACCCAAACATGATCCAAAAGCATCCCTATGAGTACACCCATTAAAATTCAGTGTACCCTGCTCAGGAGAGCCAGGCCTGGGGGTAGTGTCCGACGGCGAGCGCCTGGTGGCCGGGCAGCCCACGTAACCCGGCCGGGCTCAGCCCGAAATGACAACGTGGGAGGATCATGTGGGCTCACCACCCGCAAGATCCAGAGTAGGGGTGCGGTACAATGCCAATCAGGCACAGAGCGGGGGCGAAGGGGCCCCTGGCATCATGGAACTTGTCAGCGGAAACTGGTTCTTGGTACATGGAACATAACCTCACTGGGGGGGAAAGAGCCAGAGCTGGTGCGTGAGGTTGAGAGATACCAGCTAGATATAGTTGGGCTCACCTCTACACACAGTGTAGGCTCTGGAACCAAACTCCTTGATAGGGGTAGGTCTCTCTCCTACTCCGGTGCCGGGTTGGTGTGGGGATACTCACAAGTCCCCGGCTGGCGCCTGTACAGCTGGAGTTTGTCCCAGTAAACAAGAGGGTCACCTCAATGCGGCTCCGGCTTGCAGAGAGGAAAACTTTGACTGTTGTGTGTGTGTATGCACCTGCCTTCTTGGAGGCAGTTAGTGGAATTCTAGAGGGGATTCCATGCACTGACTCTATTGTTTTAGTGGGGGACTTCAATGCTCACGTTGGCAATGACTGGGAAACCTGGAGAGGAGTGATTGGGAGGAACGGACTGCCTGATCTAAACCAGAGTGGTGTGATGTTATTGGACTTTTGACTCCGGATGGATTTCAACTCTCACCTCCGAGAGAACTTTTCACATGTTCCGGAGGAGGTAGGGGGAATGGAGTCTGAATGGACACTGTTCCAGACCTTCTTCGTGGAAGCGGCTGCATGTAGCTGTGGTCAAAAGCTTGTTGGTGCCTGTTATGGCGACAACCCAAGAACCCGTTGGTGGACACCCGGGGTGAGGAAAGCTGTCAAGCAGAAGAAGGAGGCTTTTCGAGGTTGGCTAGCTCAGGGAACTTCCGATTCTGTGGATGGGTACCGGCAGGCGAAAAAGGCTGCAGCTGTGGCAGTTGCTGAAGCAAAATCCAGAGCATGGGAGGAGTTTGGAGAGGCAATGGAGAATGACTTCTGGGCGGCCTCAAAGAGGTTCTGGAAAACACTCCAACAGCTCAGGAGGGGGAGGGGGACACTGTCCAAGCTGTGCTCAGCAAGGCTGGTGAAACTCTGAACTTGACTGAGCGTATTGTTGGGCGTTGGAAGGAGCACTTTGAGGAACTCCTTAACCCGAGAGACATGCCTCCTGTGCAGGAGGTAGGGCCTGAAGTGTCTGGGGGGTCAGAGTCCATTTCCTTGGCTGAAGTCACTGAGGTGGTGAAAAAGCTTCGCAAATGCAAAGCTCCAGGAGTGGATGAGATTCACCCAGAGTTACTGAAGGCACTCAATACTGTGGGGCTGTATAGGGGACACGCCTATACAATATTGCATGGACCTCGGGAACGGTGCCTTTGGATTGCCAAACTGGGGTGCTGGTTCCTATTTTCAAAAAAGGGGACTGGAGAAAGTGTGCCAATTATCGTGGCATTACACTTCTCAGCCTCCCGGGGAAAGTCTATGCCAAGGTGCTGGAAAGGAGAATCCGTTCGATAGTCGAACCTAGGATTTTGGAGGAACAATGCGGATTTTCTCCTGGCCGTGGAACTATGGACCAACTCTTTACTTTTTCACAGATGATTGAGGGGGCGTGGGATTATGCTACTCCACTCTACACATGCTTTGTGGATTTGGAGAAGGCATATGACCGTGTTCCCCGAGTCATTCTTTGGGAGGTGCTCCGGGAGTATGGGGTGCCAGGGTCGCTCTGGCGAGCCGTACGGTCCTTGTACTCTCAGAGTTTGAGTTGTGTTCGCATCAAGCTTGTAAGCTCGTAAGTCAAGCTTGTTCAGTGTGGGTATTGGACTCCGTCAGGGCTGTGCCTTATCTCCACTCCTGTTCCTGATATTCATAGACAGGGTGGCGTGGCGTAACTTGGGGCAGGAGGGCTTCCGTCGAGGAGCTCAGGAGGTGGCATCTCTGCTTTTTGTTGACGATGTTGTTCTTCTGCGTTCTTCGCATGGAGGCCTCCAGTGTTCACTTGAGCAGTTTGCAGCTGAGTGTGAGGCGGTCGGTACGCGGATCAGCACCTCCAAGTCTCAAGGCCATGGTTATCCCTCAGAAACAGATGGCATGCTCCCTTCAGGTAAGGGGTGAGAACCTGCCCCAAGTGAAGGAGTTCAAGTATCTCGGGTTCTTGTTCACGAGTGATGGGAAGAGGGATGGTGAGATTGACCGTAGGATAGGTGCAGCATCTGCAGTAATGCGGTCACTGTACCGCACCGTTGTGGTGAAAAGAGAGCTGAGCCATAAAGCAAAGCTCTCAATTTACCAGTCAGTCTATGTCCCCACTCTCACCTATGGTCATGAGCTCTAGGTAATGACCGAAAGAACAAGATCGCGGATACAAGCAGCCGAAATGAGCTTTCTCCGACGGGTCGCTGGGCATACTCTCCGTGATCGGGTGAGGAGCTCAGTGACTAGGGAGTAGTAGAGTTGCTGCTCCTTCGCATTGAGAGAAGTCAGTTGAGGTGGTTTGGGCATCTGATCCGGATGCCTTCTGGACACCTCCCACTGGAGGTATACCAGGCACGTCCAACTGGAAGGAGGCCCAGGACACGCTGGAGGGATTATATCTCCCGGCTGGCCTGGGAGTGCCTTGCTATCCCCCAGGAGGAATTGGTGGATGTTGCAAGGTACAGAGACGTCTGGGCTTTTTTGCTCGCCCTGTAGCCATCGTGACCCTGAAATGGAAAAGCAGAAAAGAAGATGTATGTATTTATGTATGTATATAAATACAGAGGCTGGAAAGGTATCTCTTCTATTACTTCTTGACCTAAGTGCTGCTTTTGATACCATTGACCATAAGATTCTTATAGACATACTCGCAGACTGGGTTGGACTCTCAGGAACAGCCCCTTAAAGTGGTGTGTTTCATACCTGCAGGGCAGGAACTACTTTGTAGAAATAGAAAATTTTACTTCGGAGAACATGCCAGTGACCTGTGGTGTCCCCCAGGGTTCTATTCTTGGTCCACTTTTATTTAATTTATACATGCTTCCTCTCAGCCAGAAGCCAGCTTCCTCTCAGCCAGGTCTATGGGCTGTCCTATCACAGCTATGCAGATTTACAAGGCCCTGTGCCCAAAAGACTCTGGTCCAGTTGACTCATTAAGCAAGTGTCTTGAACACATCACTAACTGGATGGGACACAAATTTCTGCAGTTGAATAAAGATAAAACAGAGATTGTTCTATTTGGGAACATCAATGAGAGACAGATTAGCAAAAGAGATCACATCCCCCATCCTCAAATCCTTACACTGGATACCAGTCTGTTACAGAATAGACTTTAAGGTGTTATTACTGGTCTATAAATGTCTTAATGGGGTAGCACCAGTGTACTTATCAGATCTGCTACAGAGATATGAGCCGAGTAGAGCTCTCAGATCTTTAGGAACTAGTGCGTTAGTCCTGCCTCAGGTGAAAACTAAACATGGAGAAGCAGCGTTTAGCTCCAGCGCCGCTCTTAAATGGAACCAGCTGACTGAGAATATTAAGAGAGCCCCGACTTTAGACACGTTTAAATAAAGACTTAAAACATTCCTGTTTGAGCAGTCCCTTTTATTCAATAACGGCACTTTAGTTCTTTTCTTTTATTGTATCATTTTAACTAGCTTGAAACATTTTTATCATCTTTCCTTTGACTTTTTTGTATGTTTCCTTTTATTGTGCTATTTTAATGGCTTTAATGGACTTTATTCTTGCTTTTAATTTAACTGTTTTTTTCTGTAAAGCACTTGCTCTTGTATGAAAGGTGCTCAATAAATAAACTTGCCTTGAGGAAGTACAGCATGCAGTAACTACCTGTCATATGTCAACAACTGAACAAGTGTTCTTTGTGTTTGATCTTTTAGATGGAGAGGCTAAAGCAGAAATAATGTTTTGTCTATTGTGGGACAGCAGTGACTCGAGAAACTTTTTACAATCCTTAGAGAAACATAAGTTTGCAATTGATTTTTTATAGGTTTACAAACACAGTTCTTCCTGTGTCAGTGGTTGCAAGATGAATATTTACCTGAGTAAAATGTGGGAACCTGAGTTTTTCGTGAATTCACATAGGGTGATTCAAGATCAGTTTACTGAACATGTCTGAGATGATTTGTTGAGGCAAGAGCTATGATGAAAGTTTTGCTCAAACCAGTCTGCCTCCTTTTTGGAAATTTGTACAGATGCTATCTGTTGGACTGAAGAAGGAGTTCACACTAATATAAAAAGGGCTTACTCATGTATTGCTCAAGGTACCATTTGTGATGGGAAAATACAATTTAACATTGTAATGAGCTAATAATGATAATAATCCACCAATATACTCTATACTGATTGTTATAGACACATACACCCTGACTGAAGTATAGAACATATTGTGCTTAAGCTTGTGACATTAAAGGACTTATTACATTGTGTCCTCAGGGCACGACCGAGGAGAGAGGGGAACAGAGAGATTAGAAAAGTGAAGTAGGTCCCTAGATAGATTTAAACTTGACCTAACTATCCACAATCATTTTGCTGACAGAAGTGAAATAGAAGATAACAGATACATGCCAATTAAGGGAATGTCTGGGTTTGTGAAATGAGACATGATATAATAATGTCTGAATGGTACACATGATGCTTGGTGTACATGCAGAAGGAGCACATGACAGTGGGGTGTATGTGACTGGGGTCCTATATATACTGCATCAAATATTCAAATAAACTAGAGGTTGGAGAGAATACTTGACTCTGTGTTTTTATTCCTCTGATTTCTCCTCGGGCCTAAGAATCGGTCTTTCTTTCTGGTTGCACTTAGACAATTGCAATAACAATTTGCGAGCTCGTTATCCGGGATATCTCGTGCATCTGGAGGTCTCTGGGTGGAGGAAAGGGCAGATTGAAAAACCTTAATCCAGCCAACCACCAGAAGCCTCCAAAGTGGGGAGGTGGCTCCGCTGCAGGTCCACCGATGCCGCTGATATTGAACTTGTTAAGTCTAAATTTCTGCAATCCACTGACCTCCTAACAGACTGGGTGCATTTCATGTCAGTAGAGGACCTTCATTGTACTGTGCACACGCATGAAGGGCTTGGCGGGATCATGGAGGGGGTGTGAAAATAAATGGTGAAAAATTCAGAAGTGTTCTGCGTCTAATACATAGCTGTGGTTTCTGTTTTATCAATTGACATGAACACACACTAAAACCAGAGCTGTGTATGGGTTTCAGTTCTTCCTGAGGATCTCGCTGCAGTCCCAGACTGCTGATATGCAAAGAGCAAAAGTGAAGATGGGGATGATATGCGTCCAACCTGTAGTAGTTAATCTTAGGAGGAGTACTAGTGAAATATTTGTTGGTTACAGAGTCAGTGGTTACCACTATTACAGAGGAATGTTTTTAGAAAGTTTGCAGTCAGATTTTTCGACCCAATTGCAGCCTTGTAGTTGGTTGCAGTTAAGGGATGCTAATAGCTTAGCAATACTCTGTTTGGGTATCTGGACCTGGAAGTACAGGTGTTTTAGAATATGGGAGTTTTAGTGGTAAGGGATTCTGCGGCGAGTACAGATACAGGGCAAAATCATGTAGTTCCAGGCCTCTTGGGCATGAATATTATTAATCGCCACTATATGGAATGGTTTGGACAAAATGGGGCAGGTTGTTTGCCTCAAGGTATTAGTAATTAGATCAGTTTTGCGAGACTGGGTTTAACAACTGTGGAACTCGTGAATTTTTTTGTGCAGGAAGCAGGTAAACAGGTAACTGTGAATGTCCTGTCCAGTGAATGCAAGCCAACAACGGAAATAGATTTCTCTTAGATAGGTTGGGCTAATTTATTGGCTTCTCAGGAACAGGAGGTTTATATTTCTAGAGAAGTATAGGGGAAAATTTAGTCAAGGTATTGAAGACTTGGGGTGCACTACATAGGTGTAGCATACCAAACATTTGATAGATGAAACCCAGTATGCCAGCTGTATCATTGGTGAATGCCCATATCCAGGATATAGTAGATCAGGGAGTGGTCAGTGCTGAATGTAGTCCCTATGCATCATTAGGTATCAATGTGCAGAAAACATATGGTTCCATTCGACTTTGTGTAGACTATCGGCAGCTTAATGTAATGACCTCAAGGGATGCTTTTACATGGCCTCAAATAGATGATGCCTCATTTGGAGCTAAGTGTTTAAAAATCTGTATCTGACTAGTGGGTACAATTAGGTCCCAGTAGCAAAGGCAAATTGTGAGAAGACATCTTTTTTAATTCCATTCAGATAGTTTGAATTTATACACATACCATTTGTATTGTGCTGTTAGGGTCGAGGGGTGCGGACTGACGGAGGGCGGACGCAAACGCTAATAACACAGACTTTATTCACAGGGAATTAACAAAACAAACAGAAACAAACTCGAGGGCAAACAGGAATCGAAGAAATAACATGACTAGAAACAGAGCAAGCAAAACAAGACGAAACAACACTACATGAATGGGGCATGAAACGAGTAAGAGGAACGAGCAGGAGAAACGAAACAAACAATACGAAGAAGAATACGGAGAACAAGGCGAACATTACAAAGAACATAGCAAACGAAACAAAGAGCAATGAACGACACCAGGAAGTGAGGGAAGGGGACTTAAATACAATAACAAACGAGAAACACCTGAAATGGATAACAAGGGTAAAGACGAGGAGGCGGAACAAAGGTGGGGCATGAACATAAACAAAACAAAGCCATGTGCGGAGATGGAGACAGACAGAACCACATGGCGGGGAAAAACAAACAGGATTGGGCCAGGATGTGACATGTGCAGTGCTCCAAGCACTTTTCAGCGTCATATAGAGTAGCTGTTTGGAGACCAGAGATACCGGGGATAGCTCAGGTGGGAAAGAAAAAAAATCCACACGCTTGGATAAGACCAATAGAGCGAGTATATAGTATATAATTATTTATTTTTACTTGTTTACATCAGCAGAGTTTAAAAATGTATATTGTAATTGAATTGCATTCACATAACTCCACGTGTAGGTGATACCTAGGCCTCAACAGACAATCAGGGGCTATGCAGGTCACCTTCAGCCAATCATCTGATTCTCAGCTGTGAGAATGAGAGCAAGCTGTCTGCTAAAATGATGGAAAAAACAGAACAATCAGCATTACACTATGATATGGAAAAGAGAATGTCAGTGAAGGTATCTATTAGGAGTCAGGAGCAGAGTGACTGAACGAAGGAGATGAGTTTTATCACTGAGATGAGTTGTTTATCAGATAAAAGAATTCTCGTTAATATATACTGTTATCATCCATGCTAATACTAGTTTGGTTTATCATAGGGTAATCACTTACCTTCCATCTGTGAGCTGCTGCAAGCCTGATGTCAGTGTGCTTAGCTTTGCTTTGAAACACAAAGCAATGGTGAGAACATATCACTTTTTAGATGCTCTGGTGCTATATTTCTGTTTCTTTCTAGTGTGCAAAAGCAGGGGTGTTGCTAAAGTCTATGTGTGTGAACTGAAGTGAGTAATGTTCTAAAGTTTTGAACATGTATATTGTGCCTATTATTTTATACTGATGTATATAAAAGAGAAGTTGTTTTATTTTTCTACTGCAAAGTTAAAAACTATTTTCAGATTCGAAGGATCCCAATGGACACTTTATTTCATTTACTGTGTGCACACTTGGTTGTTCTAGTTATTTGGGTCATTGTTTACTGATTATTTTTGTAAGGTTGAACAGTTTCCTGTTTACTGTAAAAAAATGGTTCTCTGAATTAATTTATGGTTAGGTTAGAAGTATTAAACAATAATAACCAATTAGTCAATAGTATTTAATAATATTGAGTAGCAGAAATGCACATTTTTAAGTTAAATTAAAAGTGTATGCATACATTTAACATTGGGTTTATGAACTTAAAATATTAAGGCAACTGACCGTCTTGATTTTATTTTAGTTGTGCTGGTTTATTCAGGTTTACAGTGCAGGAGATTCTCAGACATTTGTTGCAGCACCTGAAGTAGGGAATCAAAGTGTGGGTATAGTTGGTGACTTTGAGTTAAGAGAAGAGGAGGTTTCAGTTGTGGAGTGTGTGACGACCTATCCAAAGACAAAGAGACAAAACTCCAATAGATGTTCAAATTTGGACCAATAACAAAACCCAGAGGCTGGTACAGGGCGCCAGTGAGAGACTTTCTGCTTTCGAGGGCAATCTGATGTTATTGTTAGTCCAAAGTTGGGAGCTTTAAATGTTGCCCTGTTAGAAGTCCTGTTTAGAAGGTTCTGCTATTATCTTCTTGGTATGTAGTTATGGAAAGTCAGAATAATTGTAGAAGTGTATGAAATTATTTTATTGTTTTATAAGTATTTTGGACAAACAGTGAATAAATATGTCCCATGAAAAATATTAATGGTAAATTAATACTGATTTCTGTGTCACAGGATGTCAAGCTGGAATTATGTACCACTTTGGTGGTATTTGGGGTAGTCAGAATTGATAGACACTGGAACAAAAGCACACAGAGAAAGGCTCCATATGCTGTCTAGTGGTTGGCAACTGAACTGTTGGGTGGGTGTGGTTTAAGAGAATTTCTTGATGAGCAGGTAACTAGAGGCAGGTATACTAATGAGTGGTTTGTTATAGCAACCCTGACAGAACTCAGGTGATCCTGACCTCAGGTGTAATTCAAGATCAACCAGTAGGTCAATAAATCAAGCTTTATTTCAAATTTTAAGTATACAGAGAGTGCCAGCTGATTTTGGTGTGGCCAAGCCAACACAGATATCAAGGACTGAAATAAATAGAATATAATCATGATAAATGATCAAATAACTTCAAACATGGAACTAAAATAAAAACATAATTTCAAATCCACATATTCAGGTTCTCTTTTCTAAACTGTTTGAACACATTGGCTGTCTATTACTAATGATAGTCAGGATGTGAGTTAGGGCTGCATGATTAATCGTATTTTTATCGTTATCACGATATGAGTTTTTGTGATAAACATCGAAAAATGTGTCAATAATGCCTTGAATAACAGCAGACTCAAAGTGCATTACCAGTGTTCATTACCCTCTTGCAGCATCAGAAGGAGCTTGTTAGGCTGCAGACTTTAACCACTTGATGTAACTGAGGCAAAACTGTGGGGAGGGCTACAGTGAGTCTACACTCTAAACACGCATGACCTGAAGATGAGTGCAGCCGTTTGCCAAGTGCTGAAAAACCTTTTGAAGAGCGAAGACATAAGTGAGGAAAATGTTGTAATAAAAAGGGAGACACAGTTGTCTGGTAATACATTGGTTTTAAACGAGATGGCCATGCTCAGTCCTTGTAGGTACCATCACAGCTTTACCATAAATTTAATGCAGTGTTTTGCAAAGCAAGGCGATGAGGCCAGTCAGTCATTCCTGTGTGCAAGAGATATGCGCACAGACAGAATCCTTCTTGGCTGTTCTGGGGCACGTTCCCGATAGCACAAAGCACACGAGATGCTTCTGCCACATTTTTGTGATTGGTGAAATGTGCTAAAGTTTGGGAACTATTGACTTAAAGTTCAGCCACAAAGGTATGAAAAGGCTTTTGCAAAATCTAAAAGCCCTGTTAAATCTACCTCTCATCACGATGCAGGTCCATGTGTAAAACACATCTCCAATCAGCAAATATGCTGGTTTTCTTAGCCATAAATTTATAATTTAAAGCATTAGGTTGAATGATAGTTTGTCGCTCTGTAACTAAACATGAAAGAAATTATTAGAAGTCAAGAGAACTAATGTAAAAAAGCTGATTCTCTCTGTATATTTGGAGGTGTTTACATATTTACATTCAAAAGTAGTTATATCATGTGATAACTAACTATTCAACTGGGTTTATTCAACTCCAGCATATACTTTGGATTAAATAATGATTCATTCATGGTCTTTATTTGAGCTGAATAATCCCTGTTCATTGTTGTCAAAGGAAGTTATTTTATAGGGTTTATGGCCAACTAAGTTTTACAGTGTAGACCTAACATAAAAAAAAGTAGATGTTTTGGTGTTTTATATGTTGGCTTTGTTGGTTTTGTGATGTTGAGCTCCAGCTATAGTAACTTTGTATTAATAGGATAAATTAATAGATATACATATTATATCTATTAAGGGCGGCACGGTGGTGCAGCAGGTAGCGTCGCAGTCACACAGCTCCAGGGACCTGGAGGTTGTGGGTTTGATTCCCACTCCGGGTGACTGTCTGTGAGGAGTTGGTGTGTTCTCCCCGTGTCCCACTCAATAATGGGAAGTTTTATTAGCTGTACTCTGTCAGATTTTCTTAGGAGCTATTAAGTGGCATTTTGGACAAACTGTGTATAATTCTGCTACATCTATCAGCTGACGTGGTGGAATGACGGAGGCGGATGTAAGTGCGATAACACAACAGATTTAATAAAAGTAAGAAAACCAAACAAACAATGGACTGTACAAACTAAACTTGACTGAACTAAAGTTAACAGAAACAGGACTAAAAAGTAAGCGAAGACTAATTAAACAGAATAAATATAAATGAGTTCAAACGGAGCAGAGAAAGGGTTACAAGCCAACAAGGGAGAAACTTACAAACAGACCAGACTTAAAAGGAACAAACAGGGTGTATACCCTGACCAGACAGACACAAAGCCATAAGCAGACCAAACAAATAAAAGAATGGTAATGTCCAGTCAAGAAACACTGAAACAAGGGGACTAAAATACACAGCACCGGAGAGGAACACCTGAGACTGATAATAAGGGGGCAGGACCACAAGGAGGCACATGTGGGAACAGAAATGACAGGATGACAGGGCAGGGCTAAGGCAAAGACAAGGGAGGAGACAGGAACAAAAGAATAACAGAGTCATGTGCTCCTAGCAAACAAGGAAACAAGGGAGACAGACAGCAGGAAAGCACAAGACAGCATCAGAGTGTGACACATGGCCTATAGAACTGGCTTGTAATTGTGCTAATTGTTTTTGCCTGATTTGCTGCTCATTCATTTTGCTCATTAACTCTCTCCTCTTGAGTTCCTTTTATTTTCTGATCTCTTTTGCCTTCTCCATGTTTCTGATTTCCCTTTTCATTCATTTTGTTCATTAACTCTATATTCTTGAGTTCCTTTTTTTTTCTGAGCTCTTCCTCCTTCTTCTCAATGTTTCTGATATCCCCCTCTATCATATTCCTCATGAACTCTATCATCTTGTGTTCCTCTTCTTTTCTGATCTCTTTCTCCTTCTTCTCAATGTTTCTCTTTTCCTCCTCTTTCATTTTGCTCATTAACTCTATCCTCTTGTGTTCCTCCTCTTCTCTGATCTGTCTTTCCAGCTCAGCTCTTACTGAAGTTTCCTTTGCTTTGATCTCTTTAATCTCTATGGTTTTCTTCCTCTCCTCTTCCTCTCGTGTGTTTCTCTCAACCCTCTGATGTACTTCTTGTGTGTGAATGTAGCCCAAAGACTGGAACAACATTTCATTAATCTTTTTGAACAACGTTGTAACTTGAGTGGTATTGTCTTTCTGATTGTTGTTGAAGATGTGATATCTACCTCCACAGGTGTCGACAAGTCTCTGGAGCTCAACACTGTTACTGATAAAGTCCTCAATGGGTTTCCCTTCCAGCAGATCTCCACCAGTGAAGAGGATAATGGTGAACTGCAGAGCTTCTTCTCCAAACTTTTCCTGAATCCATTTGAGGGGATTCATCTCCTCCTCTGTGAATCCTCCCAGTCTGATCACCAGCAGAAACACATGAGGACTCGGATCCACCACAGAGACACAATCAGACGGATTTTGGTCTGATGTCAGGCATGTGTCCATTACCCCAGGAGTGTCGATTATGGTGATGTTCTGTCCAAAAACCACTTTGTTCCTCCTCTCACAGTGTGCTGTCACCGTAGACGCCTCCACTCTGAAAGCGTTCTCACCCAGGATGGTGTTTGCAGACACACTCTTCCCAGCTCCAGTTTTACCCACCAGCATCACTCTCAGTTCACGGTGGTTCACTTCAGGCCCTTAAACGACAGGAATCACTAATCAAATTATTTCACACAGGACAATGTAGTTAACAGCGGTAGGTTTTCTTACTGGCAATAATTTCTTAAACTTAAAAAAAGTTCATTAATTTGAATTTAAATGAAAATTTAATTAATTTACCTGGGGAACGTGTGTACCAATAATAGCCAATAGACACCAGAACAACTGCTGCTGGGCACAAAGCCATCCAAATGGAGGTACAGCTGTTACACTACAAAAAATAACAAGAAAAGTTCAGGAATGTTCTCAATATTTGATTACTCTACACATTCAGCCAATAAAGTGCTGTAAAATCACTTGAAACTGGACTGTAGCTAAAGCTCAACTCTATAAAGATCTACATGTCTCAGTTCTGACTCCTGTGTGGTTAATCCTCACATACCTCAATCTAGTCTCCTACAGTGGGGTTTAGTATTAAAACTGTATATTAATTAATACATTATTAGCATTGATCTTGAACAGAAACCATAGACTTTAATAATGCACTGTAAACATTTAACAGCTTCAACTTAAAAACGTACATTCAAAAGCTCCCTTAAAATTTTAACTCAAATCCAATTAGGAAAACTATTTATTTAAACTCGTGACTTTAAGGCAAATTTACCTTTGAATTCCTTTCTGCAAGTTGATTAGAGTTTAAACTGCTTGTTGCAGTTATTCCACACAACGAAGGTATTTAAGTTAAAATTAAAATTACTTTTTTTTTTTTTTAATTAATTATTGTGACGACCGGTGTCTCCTCTCTGAAAAGAACATCAGAGAACACAAACAAGTGACAGGCAGCATTTGGGCGTGGCTTGTGAAGAGAATTAGCCAGAACCTCACCAAAGCTGCAGTGCTTTATTCCGAGGATGAGGCCTAGTAAACATCCCATATTTTACTCCTACGCTCACGGCACACAACAATGAAAATAAAACCCCTAAATAAAAGGTGGGCCCACAGTGCATGCTGGGAGCTCTTCCTGAGCATACCAAAGCCCCACCCATGGCCATAACTCACAATTTCAAGATAATTCCACTACTTCATTTCCTCTTCATTGGAGTAATTTAAAAATTTGAGTTGAAAGGCTGAAAACTTAAAATCCAGTTGAAATCACAAAACTTAACCTAATAATGTAAATGACAAAAAATATGCTGTCATGACTTATGACTAAACTAACATCTTACAGTATGTAGCATATGATATGCATCAAAGCAGCAGATTTTTTGCCTCTGTGACCAAAGACAAGCAATCTTCTGTCTGTAGATTTGTATAAAAAGGTTTGATGCTCCTAGCTGACCATCATTAATGTCTACTGATATAGGTGCTCAGCAGGGCTACTACAATCCACCACAGCTGTGAATGATGCAAGACATTTACTGTGCCAAATATTAATGGCATATCACTTCATTTAACAAGACCAAGACCAAAACAAGACAAATCTAACAAGAGCAAACTTGAATACAAAATAAACTACATTAAACTGAACAGGAATAGAGAGGCACAGACAGGAAACAGCTGTGAACCAGGGTAGACATGGGTAAACTCAACACAGAGACATGGAAGCACATCTACACACACATGAAAAGACCAGAGAGCACTTAAAACAAAGGGGTATAAATGGAAAAGATAAACGAGGAAGACCTGGAAACACTAATGAGGCAGAGGTGGGACCAGGGCGGAGAGAAGAACAAACACAAACAGAGCCATGTGCTACATGAGCACATGGTAGGGACAGACATAGGACAGTAGAGGACAGGGCAAGGGGGGGCAATCTGTTAATGTAAAAATACACTCTGTTCTGTTCTGATGTATTTTCCGCAAAGTTACATGTAAAAAAATCTATTTCCTCAATCAGTCAAATAAATTCTACAGCTGCATATTGTAAGAATCATGATGCAGCTTTCAGGGACAGATGTTCTAAGCTTTTTGTGCCAAATTTTCTAATTCAAATTGGTCTCAAAGTGCTTGAAGAAGAATAAATGTTATCTCAGCTCTTACTGAAGTTTCCTTTGTTTTGATCTCTTTGGTTTTCTTCTTCTCCTCTTCTTCTCGTGTGATTCTCTGGACCCTCTGTTGTACCTCTTTTGCATGAATGTAGCCCAAAGACTGGAACAACATTCCACTTATCTTTTTGAACAACGTTGTAACTTGAGTGGTATTGTCTTTCTGATTGTTGTTGAAGACGTGATATCTACCTCCACAGGTGTCGACAAGTCTCTGGAGTTCAACACTGTTACTGATAAAGTTCTCAATGGACTCCCCCACCAGCAGATCTCCAGCAGTGAAAAGTATCATGGTGAACTGCAGAGCTTCTTCTCCAAAGTTTTTTTTAAACCATTTGAGGGGATTCATCACCTTCTCTGTGAGTCCTCCCAGACTGATCACCAGCAGGAACACATGAGGACTCGGATCCACCACAGAGACACAATCAGATGGACTCTGATCTAATGTCAGCCATGTGTCCATTACCCCAGGAGTGTCGATTATAGTGATGTTCTGTCCAAAAACCATTTTGTTCCTCCTCTCACAGTGTGCTGTCACCGTAGACGGAGACGCCTCCACTCTGAAAGTGTCCTCACCCAGGATGGTGTTTCCAGACGCACTCTTCCCAGCTCCATTTTTACCCACCAGCATCACTCTGAGCTCATGGGGGTTCACTTCAGGCCCTTAAACGACAGGAATCACTAATTACAATATTTCACACAGGATGATGTAGTTTACAGTGGTAGCTTTTCTCACTGGTAACAATTCTTTAAATTAAAAAAGAAAATTGAATTGAATGAAAATGAAAATTAAATTAATTTACCTTCGGGACATTTGTAGAAACAACAGAAGATAGACACCAGTATAGGTGGCCACAAAATCATTCTAATGGAGGTACAGCTGTTACTCTACAAAAAACAACAGGAAAGAAAAGTCCAGGAATGGTCTCAATATTTGATTAATCTACACATTCAGCCAATAAAGTGCGGTAAAATGATTTTGAAACTGGACTGTTACTAAAGCATAACTCTATAAAGATCTACATCTCTCACTTCTGACTCATGTGTGGTTAAAGTTTTATCTTAAACCTGAAACCTGGATACTGCTCTTTCAAATATTGTATGACCATCTTTTTTAAAACTGCAGCACTGAGTTTCCTGGGTACACCTTTCACAAACCTGGAATATGATGTAGTTTACATGTTGACTTGTTTCCAATATCCAATTTTATGTATTTTATGGTGTTTTTGTGGCCATGCCGAAGAGTTACACTAAATATATTTTAAACAACTGTGGTCGCAGATATAGTATGAAAGGGCAAACAACACATGAGGCAAGGGCAATATTAGTGCATGCAGTCTCTCTCTCTCTCTCTAAATGAATGCTATGGGTACATGACATTACACGTGCATCTAAATAAATAAGGATATCAATGGAAAGTTAATTTCATTCAAAAAATGAAACTTAAAAATTATATATATTCATTACAAACAGAGAGGAACAGTGTTTATTTATTTTAAAGTTGATTATTATGGCTCACAGCCAATAAAAAAAAAAAAAGTCATTATTTCAGAAAATTAAATTAATCAACACAGAACACCTGCAAAGGTTCCCTAAACCTTTAAAATGATCCCTTAGTCAGTTCAGTAGGCTACACAATCATGGGGAAGACTGCTGACTGATAGATGTCCAGAATCCAGTCACTGACACCCTCCTGCTGTATCCATGCATATTAATGGAGAGTTGAGTGGAAGGAAAATGTGCTGGTGTTGGTCCACTGTGTTATATCAGGTCCAAAGTCAGCACAGCCGTCTGCCAAGACATTTTACAGCACTTCATTCTTCCCTCTGCTGACAAGCTTTATGGAGATTTTCCAGCAGGACTTGGCACCTGCCTACACTGCCGAAATACCAATTGTATATAAGCCCCTTGTTTCAGTGTTGCCTTTGGTGAACATTTCATATCCTTTTTCCTCCTCCATGTGTTTCAAATTCCTTGTATTCTCTGTGTGTATTCCATATATCTTTCTGCACTTGGTGTTCCTGTCCCAGCTCCCAGGTCTTTGTATATGTTCTATGTGTTAGTCCTAGCTCTGTATCTTAGTTCTAGCTCTGTGTGTTTAGTCTTAGTTTACTGTGGAATATTGTAGTTCGGTGTAGCTCTGCTTTAGTTCCCATGTTTAACTTTCTTGTTAGATATTAGTTTTATGTGACCCAGTCTTGTTCATTCCCATGTTTGTTTGTTAGCATTTAGCGCTACCCTAATTTAGTCCTGTTTGGCCAGTCCCTTGTTTGTCTCAGTTTTAGTTCTCTGTAATTCTGTTTCTTGTTTTTTACCAGTTTCATGCTTCAGTCTAGTTATTACTCTGTTTTAGCCTAGCTTCCTTTCTCTAGCTGTGTTTATTTCTTTGTGTTCTTTATTTTCTTGTATCTATTTGCTTTGGTCATTCTTGGTTCTTCTCAGTCTTGTTGGGCTTTGTTTTAAATAAATTCTGTTACTTTGCATTTGTGTCTGCCTTCATAACATCCACCCACCGTTACACATTTACATTTTCTCCTGCAGAGGCTCAGCTACAGAGAGATACACTTTTCTACATAAATGCCCTGTTTCTTTATGAAGTACATTACTTACAGTTAATGAAATGTAAAGTTTTGTGTCACCGTTAAAATATAATCTTGTCAGTTCTTGTCATCACTAAAGTTTTCTCGTGTAAATGAGTTGCTTGAATATAATTTCAATTAGGTGTAATGTTCAGTTTTGTAGTTTCTTATGAACAGACAATAAGATAATTCTCAGAATAATTCCAAGATAATTCCCAGAATTCTGACATTATTCTCTGAATCTTTTTTTTTCAATGCCATGGCCCTCAAGATCTCCGTAGGTTCGTGAGTCTGAATTTTTAAAATCTGAATATTTCATCACCTCATAAATTCATGTTTACAAAATACCATATATTTAAATATATGAAACAGCAGATAAATACAATTCATATACATACATTTTAGTTATAACACTGAATATCATGTAATAGACTACAAAGTGGCATATACAGCGAGGTAGTTTCAGACACAACCGCAGTTTCCCTTGTACCCTGACATACATTCTGCCATAAATGTGTTTGTAGAGCGGATACAGACACCTCGCTTAAGAGTCAGACAGAACATAGTACAAGAAGAGGAGTCAAAAAGCGAGGTTTTCGGAGAACAGGAGGTAAAAGGCTAAATGTATTGAATGTACTGTTCTCCCCGGAATTCTGTATAATAAAAACTGTTTTGATTGTTCACTCAAACTCTGTGTTAACCTCTTCTGTTCCAATTATTTGCATCAACGAACACGCAGGACAGATTTGTCCACACTCTGCAGTCAGTTCAGAAAAAAATTAAACATTTCCTTGCAGTTGTTACATCTCATTTTTCTAGAGTGAAATGTAACCAAAGATGTACCTTATAATGTGCTCGCCATTAGAGAGAATCTGGAGTTAATTAATGAATATGAGTTTTATTGATTTTATCGAGGTTTGAACATTCAGAGAGGTGAGGAGTCCCAGTCCCAGCTAGCAAGATTGTATCGGCCCACACTCGGGCCAAATCACGCACGCCGGAACAAAAACACTCGGCCCGATGCCGGCACGCGGAGTCGGCATAGTCTCGGCCGTGGAGTAGGCCGATAGTTCTGGCCCGAGTCTGGGAAACTCTCAGCGCAGACTCGGCCGAGTGTTGTGGCTGAGGCGCGGCTCAAATGACTCGGCCCTAGTTCGGCAAGCCATAACTAAATCGCGATAAGCGGACCACAGCCGAGTTTGAGCCAGAAGCACGCCATTAGTGCCAGACTCGGCCCAGATCTGGCTCATTATCGGTTGCAATACTTTATTTCACACACACAGACCCCTCTCTTCCCTCAGAAAACGGTACAATCAGGTTCATGGTGAAATAACTGCTTTATTAAATAACTTTTACACTCAGGAAAAAGGTACATTATTTGTCACTAAAGGTACAAGTGTTTAAAAGTCCAGTTTTGTTCCTTAAAGGTACATTGCATTCTCTTCTCCGGTGGGAGACACGTTTGTAGTATTTCATTATAGAAATGTCATATAACAAAAAAACATAATAAAAGTCCTGGAGATGAAACAGGGTGTATGAAATCAACACATTTTAAAATCTACGATTATAATATAATCATGTTCCCTAATTAAATGTACAAATATGTACAACTGAGGGCATCACCACAATGACAACATCTGACAATGTAATATTAGTAAGTGTGCTTTTCATACAACATTTAAACAATGGAAACATACAGCAATTGCAATGTATACAGATAATACATAAAATAAATAAATAGAAAATACATTTGTAACTGGCATTGAAATTTGAAATTGGCCGTGTCATGATTTCCTAAATCCAATTAACATTCAAATAGTGTTTTCTACCAAACCAATTGGTTTTACACCCTAAGAACTGCCATTTAAATTCAGACTTTTCTTTAAAAATATACTATGCTAAGGCCATATAACAAATCGCTTAAAATTCACCAGTAGGTTTGGAAAAGAAAAATAAATAATAAATAAATTTAAAAAAAGGCAGAAAGGTACTTTAAAACAGTTTGAGTTTCACATTTGACACTTATTCATGGCACAAATCAGTTTGATCAACAGTTTGCAAGCCTCTGCTGTGTTGTCACACTTTGTCAATACCTCACTGCCCTCAACAATGATGGAAATATCAGCCGTATCCTCATCTCTGTCAGCCTGGACAACAGGGACCTTCAGGACGTGCAGTGTAGTGAAAGAACACTCAAGTGTAGTCACCTCAGTTGTACTCCTTGTTGAATTCCAGCTCTATAATTAAACATATAGAGATTATGTACATGTTCTGTTCTCTTCAATATATTTTCTATAAAAATATTTAATGAATAAATGTGAACTGCTTATGCATGCAGATTCATTAACTACAGAACTTCAAATGTAAAAGATTATCAGGTTATAGTACAAACGATTACAATTATGCTACAACCGATACTAAAGATCTCATCTAAACTTGAATTAACCTCCTATCTGCTTTTCTCCCTGCATTCACCTGCATTATTCACTGCCCCACTAGTTTTCTTACTGCAATGCATCTTTACATAATTACATAAAGAAAATGAATTAGTTCTTGTTCATAGTTAATTTTGAAAAAATTAACTAACTTCACAGCTCCAAAAATAAACTACTTCACATTCTTTTGTTTATTTTTTTTCTGTCAGTAAATAGGCTTCTATCGTTTTCAGTATAACCTCCTTCAACCCATTAATCACTGTACTCCCTAACAAAGGATTAGTGTGTGTGGAATTATGTATTTAAAACATTACATTACACCAAAAACCAGCACTGAGAAATGTGTTTAAGCGGTTATATTTCTTATTTTTCTTCTTATACTGAGGGAAGCGGTTCCGTGTGACACAAAAACCCACAAAAATGCTCACATCGTCTTTTAAAATACGCCATCAAATCACATAATTATTCAAATTAAAATAACTCATGTATGAGCGATTGTCATGTGATTTAAATGTTTTCTGTCAGAGAAAAAAAAGCTAGACTTAAACAGGTTATCGCTAGCTAAAGTTTGTCATTTGAAAAAAAAAACGGTTCAATATTACGTATGTAAGATAAAGCAGTTGATAGAATAACGTACGTAACATTAACGATGTTAACTACATTTGTGCGATACCAAAATACACATGTATCCAAAAATATAAGGTTAAACTGAAATACTTACGGGATGAAGCTGCTGCCTGAGGCCGGTGAGAGCTGCTCGCGCGCCGCGGTCACAGAAAAGAGCGCGAATCTTCATCGTCTTCTTCTTCTGTGTTTTTACAGCGGTTCACTTCCGCCACCTTCAGTTTTCTCATTCAGAGTTC